>NW_017100288.1:410027-418261 GCF_001263275.1 Habropoda laboriosa | reverse complement strand
AGCGGAACAGGCGAGCTATTAATTGCCTTATACCAGCTGAAAATTCATTATCCGCGGCTTCGTTAACGACACCGCCTGTTCGAACTAATGGATTTCGGATTAGCGAGATGCGGGCGCAGCAGCGATCGCGTAGCCGGAAACCGGCAAGAAACTAGGCGGAGCTCGCTGAACTTTATTAAACCGACACAATGCCGGTTAGGAACAATGAGTTTGAGGAGGTGGGAAGTGATATTGCCAGGTAGATCGAGAAAAATCGTCGGCGTTACGGAGGGAAGATTTGCGCGGGAAATTTGAATCGAGCAAATGTAGAAATTTTGTGGCCAGCGTTTAAAAAAAGGAAAAGAACGATAGAATAGTTTCATTTGCAGGACGAGTGTTTTCTGACTATGCATCTAAGCGTCCGCCATTTAATGTTTCAGTACTGTATCAGGTGAGAAAAGCTAATCTGTTACAGATTAATTACATTTAGGAATCCTTGATCTTACAAATTCAAACGAAAGTTAGAATTACAATTAATTTTTCTCACTGATATAACTATTTTTGTTACATCTTCACCAAACTCTCTGCCATGGGTCTGACACGTTGTTGTAGGTTCAAGGGTTAAAGTAACTTTCTCTTAGAGATTTATGTTTTAGTATATGAGCGGTGTATTAAGGAGGTTTTTATTTGAATTAGGTTTAAGAAATTGATGCTTCTTTAGAGTGAGGGTTCTAGAGTATTCTGCTGAAGGAATTTTTGAGAAATCTCAAATATATCACACTTTCATATTTCAAGGTATCTGAGAAGATACTCCAAGGGGTGCAAAGTTAACTTAACCATCCAAAAGACTAACAAAATTATCTCTATTTCTTACACATTCCTTTAATTACTTTCATAGTAATCCAAACTGTCGATCGATGACGAATTCTACCCAGTTCTACGAACCCTTAAAACACAAACCAGATTTATCAAAGAAAGTTCACTTTTCTAATTCGTCCTTTATTTCCTACAAAAGACTATAGTCACCCTAATTACAAGATTTTCCAATCAAGCTACGATTCCCATCTAAGGAAATCTTTCCTAATCAGAGATGAACCCACGGATGAACCTTCACCGAGGCAACATCGTATCACAAATACCTGCAAAGCCCACTCTATCCTCCCTTGGTATTCATCGGGCGATGCTCGGCCTTATCGTCGGCGAGCAACAATTTCGCGAAACGATATCGACGTCCGCGCGACCATGGTGTGGCATCGTATCGATTCACTTGCCGCGGCTCGCCCTTCTAATCAAGGAACGAGCCTCTGAAAATCGTGATACGATACGTGCAAACACGATAACAACTTTCTTCGTTCTCCTACTCCTGGTTGCCATAAATGCGGCGAACGAAACGGTGACACGCGAATGCCTGAGAGAATATCTACACGTCGTCGTCGTGTAACAAAAAGGAAGAACGAAACGGGGGATGAAAAGCAGGAGAGGAAAGGAAGGTGGAGAGATGGGTGGGAGAGAAAATAGGGTGGAAAAATGGTGGTTCGTGGAGGGAAATGGCGTGCACAGGCAGGTATCAGGCGTTGTACGAGGTTGGAAACACGTGTGCGACAGGGGAGACGGCATGGTTATTGCGGTGTGCGGTTATCGGATCGGCGATTTCACGGCGGATCGTGCCTAATACCGAAACGCGGATTTTCCGGGTATTTCGCGGCGGGACCGCGGGAAATCAGGATGATCCCCCTGTCCGCGGAAAACGGTCTATTAATCAATCGTTTCGCGGCGACGTGGACTCAATATCATCCGGGATTTCCCCGGGGAGATTTATTGTAATAACATGAATGGGAAAGCTGGACGCGAGAGCTGCGATGGTGTGGAGATAGTAAACGGGAACAGGTTTGTTGCGCGAGGGACTACAATACAGGAGAAAGACGGCGGGTAAAATAGAGGAATATAATCGAGATAGTGGAGCGTGCTGTCTGTAACAGCATTTTAGGATAAGTATATTATGGATTAATCCTCAGAGTGAGATATCTAATTGAAATGCTATTTGCTATTTAAATTTGATACTTTTGCAATTGATGTGTTAATTTGGAAGTTAAATGGGGTTCAAGTGGGTCGAGTGAATTTTTGAATTGGTGAGTTGACTCGTTGTTGGTTATGCGATACTTGGAATATAATAGTTCATTTATTGAGATATTATTTATTTTTAATTGCAGTCGTTTGTTGTTTGCAAAAATGAAAATGAAGTAACCCTGTGTGTATTGATTATAACTTTCGCCCTTTTTCTATTGTAAATTAGAGAGATTCAATTTCTGTTTGAAAGAAGCGCCCAGTTTATAGGTTAGGAATTCGAATTATTCGATATTAACGAGTAACGAAACAGATGTGTACAGATTATAATTTCCGCTCATTTTTAATTATAAATTAGAGAGATTTGAAAGATGCGCCCAGTTTATAGGTTAGGTTAGGAATTCCAATTACCCAATATTCAGGAATAACGAAACAATTCGAATTATTCCACATTCCCCAGTAACGAAGCAATTGGAATGATTCTGTATTCTCCAATAAACGTGTAGGAAAACTACGATCAGCGTTCCAGAGTTAAAAACAGATATCTTACCATATACGGTAACATTTAATAATACAGTTTAATGAAGTACAACTGAAAGAAGTTCAATCGTCCAGTTTCAAACAAATTTTCTAAATTTCTGCTCTGACATCTAAAGTAACTCACGCACCATACATACAAATCTCCAAATTCCACTATTCTCCCCACCAAACTCCACATAACCAAAAAAAGAAAAGAAAGAATGAAAAACTCACGCAATCACCTTCGACCATGAAAACTCCTTCCACGTATTAGCAAATACCCTGCTAGCACGTACTGGCCAGGGAACTATATCACACGGCCATGGAGTTATTATCTAGAGTACACACAGCGACGATAAGTTCCGAACGTGAACCTCGTGTTTGCTGAATGCATTTTCGGGCAGTTACATCACGCGCGAAATCCGCCGTAGGACGTGGATCACGGAGCTCTATTCGAACAGGTAGAGAGAGAGAGAGAGGTGGAGCGTCGTATCAGTCTGAATAATCCGTTAATTTTCCCGGGGCACGCGTGTCCTGGAGGCACGCGTCGCGCGGCCATAGAAGAGAGAGAGAGGAGGTTGTGTGCACGGTATGGTGTGCATTCCGTGACACGGCACAGCCACCCTAAAATAACCGCGAGGTTGTTGCACCGCCCTGTAATACGCGCCGCGACGCGGCGACTTTACACCGCATCGCGTCGTCCAGGTCTCGAAAAAAACGTGCTAGACGTGCCACTCGAATTTCATCGTTTCCATGCCTCCGGACCACGCCGCGCTCGGTGCGGTGCTGCCCGGGAAATATTGGACTACGAGAAGCTGGGCGAAACGCAACGGTATGCTGCTCGTTCGTTCGTTGGTTGTAGCATACTCAGGAGGGGTTGGAACATGGGGGGCGGCATATTGTCGAGACGCGTGGAGCACTCGAACGAGCGTGTTTTACGACGTGATAATACCGAGTGTGATAACTGGAAATGAAATTTATCTCGCGTGGATGGTTACTGATTAGGTGCTTTGTAGGATGACGGTGTGTGCGTATCGGATGAATAAGGTTGATACGGGAGTTGTTTGGAATGACGAATTAATTGGAATTATTCGATATCTGGGAGTAATGAATTAGTTTGAATTAACCAATCAATTGAAGTTATTCAGTATTTCTGGGGAACGAGTAGATTCGAATTATTCGATAGTCAGGAATAATAAATAAATTTGAACGATTCGGTATTCACGAGTAACGAATAAATTGGAATTATTCGAAATTCAGGATTTATTCGTTATTTGAAATTTCTAAATAAAAGGGAAGAATAAATTTGTTCTTTCAATGAATTTTATTTCAATCTGATTTGAGGGTCACTCTTTTCTCAGTCATCTCATCAGAAACCTTGTTAGGGAAAGGTAGACTAACTACAGTAGCGTAGCAGAAAAATCGTAAGGACCTCTTTTTAGCCTATTCGCATAGTAAAAAAGAAGTTTCCTATAAGAAGCTTTAATCGCCATATTTACAAAGCACAGAACTTGTCATTTATTTATTTATTACCTGTCGGTTTTAATGCAAAGAAATTATTCCGTTTGCTATAAGCGTTTGCACACAAAGCTAATTCCTCAGACAATTATGTCGTACTTTAACAAACTTTTTCTACCATAGAACGAAATATTTCTTCACACACGTTATTAGTGAAAATTCCTTCGAATAACCAGAGTATTCTAACAAACACACTCCCTCGTATTTCCACAAACATACCTCATTTTAACTTCCAAAAAAAAAAAAAAAAAAAATTAGCCATACGTTCGCTGGAAAAGCGCTTTCACCGCGTGATGAACAGAAATCAGAGATGGAGGCGCCTCCGGTGCAACAGAATTTTAATCCGCGTGGAGCAACCTCGGCAAAATATGAAGTAGCGTTGCCGAAGCTTAAAGAGCTTTCGAAATAGCTTAAACGCCGAAAGAGGATTATTCCAAGATGGTCGCTTCGGACAACGAACTAAATTTAGTAAGCGAGCCCGAAACCGGCGGCCAAAACACGATGAAACACCGTGAAACGCTTCGCCGGAGACGAGAATCCTCTCTGTCCCGAGACAATCAAACTGCATCGTTGCCGCCGTCGCGTGGAAAGGGTGAATTTTCAACGGAGAAATTTCTTTTTTTATCCAGATACATTTTTTTCATCGAGTTATTCCGCGGTAATTGTGTTTCCTTTTCGTGACTTCATTTAGAGGAAAAGTCAGGAACTCGTGAATATTTCGTTTCTATTTCTGTGAATCATTTTTCGTTGAATTTTCTGTCACGTTGTCACCTGGCGACGTGATTTATCGTCTCTTTCCGTGTAAAGATTGATCACACGGTTTATCAGAAATGCTAAAAATATTATCGGTATTGGGAAAACCGTGTGACATAATTAATATCGATACAGGTCGTTCGTTTTGACATTTGCGCGACAGTTTTTGAAGAAAGAAAAAAAAAGTGCAGGGGGAGTTCCCTTAACGCCGACCGGCAACTAATATCGGACATTAGTTATATCTGCAATAATTGAAACGCTACCGAGCCGTTATTCTGCGCATCTCCTAGAGGAGACAGAAGGAATGAAAATAAGTTTTCTACGCGTTTCACTGGCGAGTGCACAGGTAGAGAGATTTATTTAGGAAAACCCTTTACGGCGCTAGGGGAACTTCTATTTATTCTCTAAATTTCCTTTTTGCACTTTTGTTCGTTATAATATTCGTATTTTGCGTTTTATAACATCGTACTGTTCCTCGATTAAATAAAATATAAATAAATGAATAATTAGCAAGAAAAATATTTCCAAAGACAAAGAAGACTCGATTAATATAGCAAGGTTGAAAATGATTCACAAGAAGAACGCTATGTTTAAACAGCTGGTTGCTGTGTTAAGAAAACTGATAAAGTATGGAAGATTCAGCCTGCTACATAGTAATAGAAGGAATTTTTTTTACCGAGATAGATATGTTACTTGGTTGAGAGAGTTTGAAAAACTCATCGAACCAGCTATTTTGTCGGGGTTAATGTCTCTGAGAGGCCTGTGCACACATCGACCGAACGCAAATGATTTATCCCACCGCGGCCACCGAGTTAATCACACTTATTACAGAATATTAATGGGCTTGGTGTAATTCCGATCGGTCGTTTAATCATACGGTACGTTGCCACCGGCTCCCGGATGGATCCCGATCAACAAATTCCCCGGCTAATTTGTTAACAGGTTACATTCTATGCAACTGCACGCGGCCATGGAAACCGACTAGTCGATTGCCTCCCGCCCTTTGCATACACACGTATACATAGCCATGCGCGTGCTCTCTCTTCTTATCACACGCACAACTTTTCTCTCTCTCTCCTCTTTCTCATTTTCTCTCCTTCTTTCTCGCTCTCTCCTCTCTTCTGTCCCATGTCTTTCTCTCCCCTTTCTTTCACCCCCTCTTCCTTCTCTCTCACTCTCTCTTTTCTTGTCTCACCTTCTCCCTTCTGTCCCATTTCTCTCTCTCTCTCTCTCTTCGCTTTCTCACGCTCTCTCTTTCCTTCTCTCTTCGCTTTCCCTCACATTTCCTCTTACTCTCTCTTTCCTTCCCTCATTTTCTCTCACTATCCCCTTTCTTCTCTCTCACCATCCCTTTCCTCCTCTCTCGCTATCCCTTTCCTCCTCTCTCGCTATCTCTCCCTCTCTCTAATTTTCTCTCGCTATCTCGTTCCTTCTCTCCCATTCTCTAGCCATCTCTTCCCTCCTCACTCTGTCTTTCCCCATCTGTCTATCTCTCTATCCCGCTCTCGTTCCGCTTGCAGCCATGCAATTACGGGACTTTAATGTTCACGGAATACCACGGACCGTTTCCAGCTGGGAATTTCATAGTTCGATGGCGATATTAGCGAGCACGGGATTGCCGGTTGCAATGGGGGTGGCTGGCGGCCCCGATCGTGGCTGGGGTAATGTTCTCTGAATTAAGAGATCGAATCGACGACGCTTTCGGTTCTCTTTCTTCGCTCCCTACCTGGTTGGATTTTAAAATTCTACCGATGTCAAGCCTTGGAAATGTTCAATTTAACGTGGACCAAACCGGGGGAACGACGAATGCCAGTTTAATAGAGGTTTGTGTCATTAAACCTTCGCGGTTTTCACGTTGCATCGGTTTCTATGTTCCACTTTATTTTATCGTTTTTTCTTTTTTCCACGTGTAAAATATATTCGTTTACATTGCAGTTTAAGATTGAATTAAAATGCGAAGTGAAAAATATTGAATGTGAATCGAATTAAAAATCAGACGGCTGTGTATACTGTTTTACTGTTTCCTTTTTTTTTATTTTAGTATGTAAAATGTATTTGTCGATATTACAATTTAGGAATAAATTCAAATCGGAAAGTATAAATAAATTGTGAAATATTTTTGAATATTTTGATACAAAATAGTGAATACGAATTAAATCTGATTTATGTATTATAATTGTAGGACAGAGTTTCGTTTTAATGATGGTCTGTGAACAATTTCTACCATTATTCGAGAAATTAAGTAATTCCAAACTTGTTTTGACAGACAGAACAGATAAGAACGTGGATATTTCAATTGATACGATAACGACAAGTGTTTTGTTGTTAATAAAAATCACACTCTGCTTTGTTGTTAATTAAAAAGAATTTCCACAGATTTTAGGAAATTGAAAAGCTCGTATTTTCGGCATTACTATGAGTATAGGGATGCTAATAACAGAAAGATACGAAATTTAACAAAAAATTAATTTTCCATTTCCAAAAATACGATAATAAATTAAACCAGTGTGAATACAGAAACTTGCATTTAGCAACAATTTCCAATAGAAGGATTACTTTCACTAGAAATCCACGCAGTTACGTTTCAACTTATGAAAATGATATTTTCCAAGTTGGACATGAGAGCTTGGTCTGCGAAAAGCTTCTTCGAAAACAAAGATAAATCTCTGAGCCTGAGGAATGCGAGGTCGAAACGAGTGACTACGGCCTTCTTATATATGTTTCATGAAGACTGTTCTTTGTGAATATCAATATCTCGAGTATCTGCGTAAATCCTTTAATTTCACTTAATAGACTATACCTACGTCATTCTATCTATCAACGTTAATTTTCATTTTTCAATCTGAAGTAAAATGCGAAAAATATGAAAAAAATTATGATTTATTATTAACGAGAACTCTTGGTTACACCAAGTCGCATAAAGTTACCATCTGTTTGTGCTTCTTCATTTCCTTTTAATTCACGAACTCAAGCTGAAATTATACAGGGATCTAGCGACGTCGTCATTACAGTAAATTCTCTACAAGAGTCAGTAAGTTTGGATTCTACAAGTGACAGTATAGATGGTCCTACGCCCAGGTCTGAGTCATTGCTGCACCCATGTTATCTCGCTCTCAGTCAGTCAACCCTGTAACGCTACACCAGTCGGTTTCCTTTACGAGATTACACGGCTCGACAAATCATAATAGAAAAATATAATTTCTTTAATTTTATTTTTTTTCATCTGGAATTTTTTTTAACATGTTGGTGAGATTTTTCTGATGAAAATGATATCAAACACGATATAATTTGAACAACATTTACTTATTAACACGTTCACTGTCACGCCAGATTTACAGGTTGCTGTCAGGCGGCCACAAGAAAATACATTTTAAGCATAGGATTACAGTATTATGCTTTAT
>NW_017100288.1:386056-405188 GCF_001263275.1 Habropoda laboriosa | reverse complement strand
ATGTCATTTTCATCAGAAAAATCTCATCAATATGTTAAGAAAAATTTCGGGATAAAAAAACGTAAAATTAAAAAAGTTGATATTTAAATCGCTTGGTTGCCTCGACTGACGTTTCATGTTTATCTTTTATTCGCTGTCCTCGTCTACGTTCGGCAAACTACAAAGGCGGGCGTGAGGCTCGAAAACGTGTCCCTGACTCTACGAGTGTCAGGTTTAGCTTCCTTGCGGTCTGACACTTGTGAAGAATATACTGTATTCATTTTTCCCACTTTAAGTAGTGTTTCATACTACAGAAAAAATGTTGATGTAATATCCGGAGAGAAGATTGTCAAGATTGCCTGAATCATCCTTTCTTAGTTCAATTCGTTTAGCTCCTACAATATCCACTTTGCCTTATTTGATCATACGTTGCCCTATCTATTTACCCTTATGACGTAACTTCTATTGTATCTCCTATTTTAGTTCGTGTAATGTTGTCTGTATATTTTCGGCGAAGCCCAGAAAGGCGTAAAAATCATTTTCTCCCAAAAATTGCATCACACTTTTGTCATTTCTTGTTTAAGTATTTTCTTGAAGTACTCAAATCGATCCTTAATTCTTCCCTTTTACAGGGCAAATAGAAAAGAGCCTAACTTAGGTATTTTAATTAAAAGCGAAAAGGGAGAAAATAATAATTATCTTCTTACAAAAACTATTTAGAACTTTCTCAACTTCCATTTAAATATTTTTTTTTAATACTTAGAGGGATCCTTAATTTTTCCCTTTTACAAGACAAATAGAAAAGAGCCTAACTTAGGTATTTTAATTAAAAGTGACAAAGGTAGATACATAAAATTTATTTTCTTACAAAAATTGTACCACACTTTTTCCATTTTCTATTTAAATATTGTCTTTAAATACTCAAAAGGATCTTTAATTTTTCCCTTTAACCCCTTTCATTCTGTAAGAGGCTCAGATAGAATACAACACTGTAAAGATAATAAAATAAATGCACTCACAGTTCCTTGAAACGACTAAAAATCAGAACATATTTCCACACTATCCACAAGCAATTCAATTTCCAAAAAAAGTGTCCACTCTATCACAATTCAAAAAACATCCCAATTAAAAGACAAACATAAAATGGAACGAAAAACAAGACAAAGAAACAATGAAAATTTCTCGATAACGATAATCCCAGAAGCAGTCTCGCTTAGAATTAACACTATGCCGTCTGGTGGCACTACATTGGTACCCTACGAAAATTATCGGACAAATGTCGGTGACACCACGTTGGTGTCTTACGGGAAGCTATCACAGACTCCAGAGAATTAACACTATGCCGTCTGGTGGCACTACATTGGTACCCTACGAAAATTATCGGACAAATGCCGGTGACACCACGTTGGTGTCTTACGGGAAGCTATCTCACAGACGCCAGGTATCGCTTGTGTTCTGTCCAAGTAACAATAAGTTACATGTTGCAATACGATCATATTAGCAAGTTTTGTGCTTTTACAAGAAATTTTTTTTTTTCTCCCGAAAATCTCGAAAAACCCCCGGCGACAGGCGAAAAGATCTGAACCAGTCCTGCCGGCGCCAAACAAAAGAATCCGGATTACGCGTGCGGACGGCATAGTGTTAATTACGAACCGTGGCCAATTGAAAAACCGAAACCTCTTAGCATGCTCGTACGAACGAATTTTAATTCAACGAAACGAATTGAACGAAGATGCAACCGTTCACGTTGAAATCGCGAGGCATTTCTATACGGCGGCGAAGATCAAACGGAATTCGGAAAACCTTCCACGATGGGATCAATTACATATTACTCGAGTCCCTAATTCACTCTGCATCGGAAAATACGTGGAAATTTCATTCTACGTATTTATTTGTATTTCTTGTTGCCCAGGTTGAAAAATTTTTCATCGAGCGCCGATTCATTAAATTCCCGGCGGAACGTTCGTCGCAATTACGTTAGTCGTGGGTGCGTGCTAACGGGCAATGACGCTTGAAAACGCGGCCTGCGTTAATTATAATGAGACACGGACGCACGAAAGGCCAAATTTGATTTACAATGGCCACATTTCGTTAACCTCGACGTGGTTCTACGCGGTTATTTATAGTCGGGGATCGAGCCGCGGATAAATTGGATCGGTCCGCGTTTCTTCCAAGGAACCAAACGAAACGACACGACGATATGTGTATGATACGAGGGCGGATTCTCAGGATCTTCGGATACTCTGGATCATCAGATTCCTCTGCCCCGCCCCGTACAAATGGAATAAACAAAACTAACAATCGACCAAGTCAAACCTCGGCGTTCCAATTTCAGCTGTCTCGTCGGATCCAAGCAGAGAAATTATTCAGCAGCCACAAATCGTCGTTCCGACAGAATTCAACAGGCTTCCAGGATCATCAGCCAAACAGGATCTCCAGAGAGCGAGAGCCAAGTTGCTCCGCGTAAGCAATCGTTCAAAATGATAATAACGTTATTCCATTCCGGTCGAATCGAATTTACCGAGGACAATAATCTCGATGGAGGGAAGAGGAGAGAACCCGCCAAGCCAAACGAAGGAGATTGATTTTCAAAGGGCGGAGGGGGCGTGTGTATCATAAGACAAGCGAGCAGGGTGTATATACCTATCTCTGGCGATGCAAACAGTGGATCCATTAAGGGCTGAGCCCTTATAATGTTTGGAGATAGTTGGACGAGAATGCTTTCAAACGAGGGACAGATAAAAGGACAAAATACCAAAGAGCGAATCGTCCTTTTTCTTTAAACAGTCCTCCGCCGTCGTCGTTGTGGCAGCTGGATAGTTCGCAAGCATAATGGACTGTGGAGTCTAGTATAAACTTGGTTTCCCCATCTAATTTTCGTCTTCTTGAGCAAACTCGAGATATGGAGGTTAGGATTTTTTGAAAAAGTAATCTGATCGGAAAGTGTAAGTGTGTTTGAAGAATATTGGTTTGATTTGATCTTTATTTTTGGAGGACAAAGTCGGTAGGATGGAAAGTGTCTTTTAGTGTATACGTTATTTTTGGTATCTATTTAATATTTACAACATAGCAAACATTTTTTATGGAGTTTAGGAAATTGAGGAGCTTGAGTTTTTGATGGCGCTGTGATGGGTATAGGGATGCTAATGGTAAGAGGAAGATACGAATTTTAATGGGAAGAGAGAAAAATGGGAATTAATAAAAAAGGTGAATTTTTTTTTTTTAAAGAGAAATTACCATTTAAGCCACTTTATTAAGTCGTCTCAAGGTCCTCCATTTTTCTAAAAATTGTTAGAATTTAATTTCCGTACGTTCAACTGAAATTGCATTAATATAAATTTTCTAATTTTTCTAATTTCCTAAATTCTCTAATTTTTCTAAAATTCCTATATTTAGTTATAAACCAAAATTCTCAAATACCGCCCAATATATGCACATTTAAACTCCCAAATTAACAAATTTTTATTCGAGTACCCAAGTCACACTGATCACGAAAGGGTTAAGTCGTAATAGAACGAAAGAAGGGAAAGATGTAACGATTTCTCAATTGTATTTTATATTAAACAAAAGATGAGACGAAACAGTTGACATTTCTCGAAAAATGAACCGACAACTCTAACTACTAAAACAACGCAATTTAAGAAATTAAAAACTTCCCACAACAAACTTTTTCCACCCTTTTCAATTAAATTACACTTATTAAATTAGCTATATAGCGTATCGTATGAAATAAAAAGTTATCACGAAACTGTTGATATATCTCGACAAATTTTATTACCAACTGTAGGTAATAAAATCAAGTAATTTAAGAAATTAAAAAGTACCGATGGAACAGCGGAAAGGAAGCTGTTCTCTGTTAATGAAAGAAAGTACTGTTCCACTCGAGAATAAACGCGTAATCGTCGGTTATTACGTTTAATAGATTTGCAGAAATATAAATCGTTTCCACTTTTCCATCCTTGCGATTCCATTCGAGAATTCATTTCGTTGCAAAAATTGCAAACATTTCCCGGGATGTTAAACAGTAATTTACGTTGATCGAATAAAACAATCTGCGTGAGGTATAAAAAATATAAATATGGAAATGTAAGGTAGCTACTTTTGCCGGTTTGATATCTACCGTTCGAAGAGAGAATTTAATATCGCGATATTTTCAAAGTGAACCAGAAGTTTGCTTGAAAAATTTTTACATTACGTTTTGTGTGCTTTTAATTGGAAACTTCGATTGGGATGTAGATCAATTTGTTTCTATTGCACTCTGTATGGAAATTTATATATGGAACCAAGTTTTACATTTCCATCGGTATTAGTCGAACTTTGTGTGTTTCGTTGTACTACGGAATCTCATTTCGTACTTTGTTTAAAAAAAAAAAAAGTCCATATTACCACTGATACAATATCAAATTAGAACGCTCGAAAAATCATTTTTACGGTATTAAATATTGTGAAATTTATATACATCGAATTTACATACATAAGTGAGAAAAATACTGTGGTTGTATAACACTTGTTAACAAGTTAAATAGGAATATATTTTATAACAACAGTAACTATATACACACGTAAAAGAAATAATGATAATTTGATTGTCTAAATATATCTCGCAATAAATTCTCACGTACTCTCAGATATCAATAGCAACGCGCTTCACCTGTTTTACACTCAGTTACTCTGTATGATCCGCTCGTTTACCAAATCTCGAGATCATACGATATACTCACTACATTCACGCCATCACTCTCATCTTATTATTAAACCAATTCCACAAATACAACGATACACTTCGTACTGTTTTTTTTAACGTGAAATCGAAAAGGAGGAATAAACGAGATTTTTATATTTCATCGCGTTAATATAAAAAGAGGAAGAGAGTAATTTGAAACGATGTTTGAACGGTAAAATTTGGCAGCGCGAAAAATCTGACTAAAGCGAATAAATAATAGGGATTAAAAAAGACGTGCTTTCCCACTTTAAATGTTAAGCATTGGCAGAACTAATGTAAACACATTAAGGCTGAAAAATCAAGAGAAAATCGTCTGACCGAGTGGATGAGCTTTCTAAATCTCGCTACATGCAAACTGTGCTCTTTCACGTGAAAAGCCGGTGGAAAAGTGGCTGGCAAAAATGCGGACGAGAAGAGCACTCGGCGGAAGTGTGGAAGAACGCGAGTGGCCTGACTGCTTGCTTCCTGTATTCAAGCATTATACTCTCGACCGTGTACACCGGCATTTCTCTGATCGTTCCCCGTTGATTTTTCCGTGAAAAAAAACAAAAAAACAAAATTCGCCATGTATTATGGAAAAGATTCAGTCCGATTTATCGAAATGTACAAACGACAAGTATTCTATTTTTCTCTTTCTGTCTTTTTAATGTCGAAGACTAACGTTTCGAGATGTAAATTGGAATCACTATATCACTGGAATCACGCTAATTAAATACAAAAATTTGACATTAATTTTCATTGTTATGGAAAACTGCGGCAAATTTCTTTGTTTGAACCTGTTGGGGACGTATATTGTACTCCTTACAATTCCGTCCCGGTTCATTGCACCCTTCGTAGTGCCGTCTGATGTGTTCTCGAAGGACCACCCAACTCCTAACTTGGGAACTGTTGTTTATTTCGTTCAGTGTCTGCTACTGGTCGCTTCCTCGGAGTTTTCTGGTGTCCTCTCTTCACTCCTTTCCGAAGGAAACGGCGCTCCATCCTTCCTCTAACTGCATGCTGATTGGGCAATTTGGGAAAATTCCTAAAACCCAATCAGCATGCTTCAGTGACATCGCATTCTGCGCCCTCAACGCGCGTTACATTGGAGCGGGGGTGGCGCGATGTCTGGCAACAGCGAGGAACTTCCGCCAGGTTCGACTTCGCCGGAGTCTTGACCGTTGCGAATTTCTATGTCGACCCTTTGGAAGGCCCTTTGTTATGGCAAGGCACTTGGCTATTGAGGAGGAGAGAACTTTCTCTCGCCAGGATATTTTTTACTCGACACTCGTGCTAACAATAACCAAAATTCTAATCTCAAAAACAGCCTCTTTCCCACGTCCGTGCCATAAATCGTTGCGCTCAACAGAACCAATGTTGGATAACCAACCGCCTATTGACATTGAGTCACCAAGTCACTCTTAAGACGAATCCCATAACGCCGAAAAACAAGTTACTCATCGACCGCTGTCTCTTCAAAGTCCTGTCCAACAGTTCGTCACCAGAACCAAGTTCACCTCCTCCCCCAAATCCCTTCCTTATAAGTACACCCAAAAAGTCCCTTACGCGATCATTATAGAAACCAAGCGAGTATACTTAAGAGCGGTCGATCTAGTACACAGCCCTTCCCTTCATGAAGTTCGCGCCTTGTAAATTCGGAATCCGCGAGTATAAGTGTCATCGTTGAAATAAAAGTAAAAGTGTAGATTTACAAATTAGGTTATTAATTTACAGTAATTGAAAAGAATTTCCGAAATCCCTTATGGATATATAGAAAGCAGTATTAATAATAATTTGTCAGTAGAGATAAGAAAAAGGAACAGTTTTACAAGTGTTCATTTACGTTTAATTTGCCGGTTGCAAAATAACGCGCTCGGATCTCCTCGTCATTTCGCTTCCACGTCGGGTTCTCGTTGCTTTATCCAGGGAAACCGGGAGAGATACCTGTGACGCAGGCTACCGCAGAAAATCGCCTGCCTCTCCCTCTCTCTCTCTATCTGTTCGTAATCAAATAAGACTCTGCAAACAAGAATCCAATTTCCACCCGTTCCAGCCCTGCTCTATCTCTACCGAAGCTTTCTACCGTGTAACGCGCCGTTGCTCGCGTATACCGGGGAAAAGAATAAAGGGACACCGGGAAGAAATAGAGGCTCGGGGAATTCTTCGAGATGCTTGTTTATTGGCTGTGGTTTCTCTCCAGAGGTATACACACACGCGATAAATTAAGAGGGACTCTGGAATCGTGACAAATGTTTGTCGATTGATTTATGAATTAAACGAGATACGTGTTTTTTTTTTATTTAGTCTATACAGTGTGGAAATTTGTATTTTGCTTGTTAAAACGGTAATGGAAATGATATTTGACCTATAGGAAATGTACTGGGTGCGGCTAGAAGTGTTTAGAAGAGCGCAGAATTTGTGGAAAATATGTGCAAAGGAAGATTAGAGCGTCAAAAACTATTTTTCTATAATTCAATAATTTAACCCTTTCGTTGAGGTAGATTTTAGTACGTGACACATGGGACACATGGTAGATCGTGGCAGCGAAAATTTTTAGAAAATTGCAAATGCAAAATTTTAGTTTTAAAAGTTAAAGTGGAAGCACGCCAGGGACAGGAATCAAATTCAGTCAAGAGTAGAGTACGAGAAAATCTTTAAAGCGCCAACAGCAGTGAAAGGGTTAGTGTCACTTTTCAACTTGCAATTCTACTGTATTTAGACAGCTGAGCGAAGCTCTCAGAGAGTCACTCTCAGTCCACTCGCGAGAGATACTCTCGAGAGCAACTCGCGATAGTTTCATTCTCAGAAGGACACATAACTTCATGTTTGGCTCGATGTACGTTGGACGACCAGGCCTCGCGTTTCTTATGTCTTCGTGGAAAAGATATCTCGAGTTTCACGCGATGTTATGTGACGAGGAGGTTGTCCTTGTCACCCGTGTAGTGGTGTTTCTCTAAGCGTACAGAAATCGGGTAAGGCGATACGTCCTCAGTCAGTGTTTACGAGTCTGTCGAACGAGTGCCTCGTCGAACGACGCTTATACCCCGCTCCCGTAGTCTTGTAGGGAATACAGTGCTCTCTCGAACAACGCGATTTCGAATCGATTTACATATTTAGCGTAGCTTTACGATTTTCTTTATCGCGGCGAATAAGAAATAGCGTTCGTGTGAACTAATTGCGCTGCGTATAAGAAACAGTGGCACCGAATTCAAGTACACAACGAACAGCCGAACTTGGGAGAAGAATCAAACGACCAGTGTGTCTCTGCGTGCTACATAACTGCAGTTTCACGGTATTTATATGCGTGATTAGTGCAATTGCATAATATGTATGTGTGTTTATACACGTACACAATCGAATAACTGGATTAAGAAAATAGAGGAGGGCCTACGCATTACTGATTAGATTAATTATTTTTAGAATTTCGTTTTATCCTATCCTAAGTTTAGTATTCTATCCTTTTCTGGGGAAGCATTGTTTCTCAATAGGCCTTTAAACATGAGATACTTAGTTTGTTATTATTTTAACCACAATTGGCACGCAGTTATGTAGTACATTTCCAGGAGATTGTTTCGTTCCAAATATGAAAGATTGTTTTATTCTTCTTCTCTACGAATGCATTCCAATATCGAATAGAAAAAAAAGGGATTATAACATATTCTATATCTACAGGGTGGTTTTGAAAATAAAGATACTACCTTCGAATCTTACAAAAGTTCTCTTGAACAATTAATAGTGAAGAAAATTTTAGAAGCAACTGAATACACCTTTTATTCAGAAAATTTTAAAAGAAACGCACGGTTACTCGGTACAATTATTCATAATTTAACACGCCTAATACGAGACGCAAGAGCTTCGACGCGTGTTTCCTCGTGTTCATATTGGTTTTTCGAGGCTTGGAAGGGAAGGAAGCTCAGTCAGTAATAAATTGCTCGCGCATTTATCCACATGGTAACGATTGACATAATAGCGAAACACGTGTGTCGAGCATGTGCGATGCCGAGAGAAGGATGCTGAGTGCGCGGGGGAAAATTAGATGTAAAACAGCTTCTGCCTAAGTGCACTGGAAAATGACTACCTTTCACCTCGGCACACGTGAGCTTTCTAAAAATGAGTGCTTCACTTCCCATTTGAACACTTCTAAGTCCTGCTTCTATTTTTATCCCGCGTGTTTATAAGGAAGAAATACATCAGTCGTAAGTTCGTTCAGACGTCAAATTTGACACGTTAGAGAATATCGACGAGCGAATCGAGAGAAATTTGAGAAGATAAGGGCCGACACTTCTGAATGAAGTAAAGTCACAAAGTGCCTAACTCCATGGAATTTTTTTATTTATGAAGAATTAAGCACCAAGCTTTTAATGCTTTGATACTAAAATTAGAAGAATATCAAGAAGTGAAGTGGATCACTTTGGCTTCTCGGTGAATTATTGCTCCTCCCATTAGAATGTAATCTCTAATCTTCTAATCAACCCTAATTTTTCTTCTTACCAGAATCCTTCTGAGTATTAATTTCTCTTGAAAATCGTACGAAAATGTGAACGAAGACCGATGAGATAGTGCCTTATCTTTAATTAATTTGCCACTTCCCTATATTTCTTCCATCGACTATACATTTTTCTCTCGGTGCAGGCTAAAATACGCAATTCCACGACTCTCTTAGAATTTCTTCCCAATAAAAAACTGTTTCAAGATGAAAAACCTGTTGACGTAGTCATCTGAATATATTTATCTGGAATTTTAATTCAAATCGTTTTTAGGACTTTCTACAATTTTCAATTAAATTTAAGTTTTCTTCTTCTCTTCGTAACTTGTTTACACGAAAGGTGTCGAATTGCATTGTATTGTAAATGAACATTGTTTCTCACTTCTCCAAGTACAATCCTTGGGACGAATTTTAATATTAAAGAAAGATCTTCTCGTTTCGTTGCATTCTCTCAAGTACAGGCGTGTTCAATGTTCAAGTTTGAAGTGCCGAAAGTTCTTCTACAATTTGAGGAAGTACTTCTTAATTCATTGCCTGCGTACGATATTTATTTCAAGCGCACTCTCTTCTTTAGGGAAACTTTCACGAAAGCATAAATCTCTCTGACGAAGCTACATATTACATTTCCTTCTACCTTACATTTTTTCGCTCCCGACTTATACTAGCTCGTTGGACGTTTTTTTATCTTATTAGTCGCTTGAAGAAATCCTTTTCCCGAGGACAGCCCAGCTTTTCTACGGTTGTAAATTGCACTTAGACGCATTTTTCGCTTTACGAAGGAATTGTTTCTTCGTACGCTTAAAGAACACGCAATTTTCTTCTGTTAAGTACAAGACGAAGAAAGCTGTTGTTTAATCGTTTTTATTAAACCTCCTTGTCTGTCGGTATGTACTTTGAGAAATAATGATTAAACTCTAGCGGTTAACAAGTGAACATTTGCAAACAACAGAAAGGTTTAAACGATTCGTATTGTAAATGATGAATGTAGTATTATTTTTGATCATGGAACAATCGTTAAAATACTCTGCAATTTTCTTCTTTTCGTGTTATGAAATACTTA
Source organism: Habropoda laboriosa (assembly GCF_001263275.1). NCBI lineage: Eukaryota > Metazoa > Arthropoda > Insecta > Hymenoptera > Apidae > Habropoda > Habropoda laboriosa. The sequence goes on along the minus strand of NW_017100288.1, from coordinate 394,961 downwards.
GTTAAATGCAATATTCGGTACAAAATTTCAATCTGTAGAGAGTCTTTAGAAAATTAATATGTTTCGTCAGTTTGCATTCTGGTTTATTTACAGTGCTATAATATGCTTATTATTTTAGAAAATTGAGAAATTTTTAAATTTCCACTTCGAAATTACTGAAGATCATTCTTTCTGTAGGTAATATTCGTAATATTCTAATATTACGAGTATTAACCCTTTGATTACTATTGGTGTTTTGAAAATTTTCTCGCATTATACTGTTAGAGCCTTTTGGTGCACTTACATCTTAATTTAATACTTAATTTCATTCTTTACACACTTCCACCTTAATTTAATCGACCGAATTTTGAAACGATACGGCCGAAATAACAACTTTTCCAACCGTGGTTAAAAAATTACCGCCTGTCGGTAAAAACTAAGCTTCTATTTACCATATTTAGCACATTATTAAACCTATTTCATATTAACACTAGAACCTAATTTTTTTAGTGTCAAATTTAGAATTAATCTAAACTATGGCAAAACTCGTGGTCAAAATGTGACAAAAATAAATTATATCAACAAGAAAGTTAATTTTAAGTTTCTTAATCGGTGAAATTAGCTTCCGTTACCAGATACAGTATTAAAACAGTAAAAAGCTGACACTTAGATGCGTAGTAAGAAAAAAAATCGCAAGTTAAAGGGTTAATTACAGTCTCGTTAAAAAAAAATCCTCACGATGAAAAGATACAAATTGTCTGCGCAATATTTCGACCTCGAAACGTTTTATTAAAGCCTCTAAAAACACAGTTATCATTGGAATGATCGGTGCTACATGGTTCTAAGCAAATCGACTTCCCAACAATTACACGCGCCAGTCTCGCAGCCAGTCTTGAGTGACTCATGAAAGCGGCAATAAACATGTCACGTCTGGTAAGAATGTATATAAATAATTAATCGAGCCCAAGATGCAATTTACGCTCCGTTCGACGCGTGGGTGTGGAACAAGTTTGAGGCTTCTTTTTATCCAACTTCCTCTTTAGTACACGCATAAAAGAAAAGAAGAGAAAAGATACAGTCGAAGGAAAACAAAGAAAAGAAAACGTGTCGATAAAGTGTTTCTCATTAAGTTGACTCTTTACGCTCGAAAGCTGGGAGTAACAACGTTGAAAGTTTTTCGAGTTAAAATTAGTGGAATGGAATAGTTTCAAATTCGTTATATTGGAACTATCGTAGATGGTTAATTATGAACGTGTCACCCTTTTTTAAGAGAAAAGTTAGGAAAAGTTTGTCTTTCTTTTTTGTATTGTTAGTGCTTTAAATTGTGAATCGAAGAAAGTGAGATATTCGAAAGATTATCATTGCATTTATTATTAAAGAAATTACTATTGGAAAAGTCAGTTTAAATTGTGAATCGAAGAAAGTGAGATATTCGAAAGATTATCATTTATTTTCGTAGAAATCTTTATTCTAATTCATCGTATTGTTGCATTTACTATAAAAACAGAATTACCTGTACAGAAAATGCTGATTTTAATTATCAACTTTAATGTTTTCAATTTCATTTGACAAAAGAAGGCAGTTCAAGGCGTAGAAATTTTTCTTTCAGTTAATAGCTTCGAGCAAACAATACATCATTTAACACTTTCGTTACCGTTAACGTAATACTATGTCGTTGCATAATCTACGCTTGGTCAAGGCTTATTCGGTGCTAAGTGCGTCTTTTTAGAGTTCTAAGATGGCAAATGAAACAACTTGCGATTCTAGCAATTAACTAACAGCGATACACTGGCTTCAAGTTACGCGAAAACAAATTAATAAATTAAAAGGTTGTTCTTTTATGCAACAGTGACTGCTTCCGAAATTATTATACTAAAGGCAGATACAAGGCAGATTCTAATTTTTCTGCACTCTAGTGTTTTTCATATTTACAATTTTGGCATCGTAAAAGTTCCTTCGTTTACAGTGGGGATATAATATCCAAACGAATGACAAAAGACAATAATTTTTCAGTTTTTAGTTGCGCTATTTTTGAAGATACGAATTCACAGCAGATTAGGTGGATTTAGTGGAACTGGTGGAAGGAAGTGCAACGAAAAGAAGCAAAATTTAATTATTCCCTTTTTTTTGGAACTTACAAATGGAGTTATGAATAGAGTATGAATTATCTAGTAACGGTATTAAGATGACGATATCAAAATAAATATTCTCCTTACACTACCAGATTCCAAACTGAGTCACTTTTCTTTGGATCTTAATACAGACAGTTCCTGCCTTTACGAATTAATTAATTCCTAGTGACCATTAGTAACTAGGGAATTCGTAATACGGGAGACTCCTGTGATTCCCCGTACAATTTAAAATAAAAATTCCCACCCAAAAAATTCGTCAAGTGAGAACTACCTGTAATTTTTTAGTGACTATTTACATTTAGTTTGCACTCGAAAAAGTGTCCTAATACTTTCGGAAGCGAGTGCATGGTACCAACCTAGTAACTTATTTCCCTTTCGAAATAATATTTAGAATAACTTTGTTCGGATTTCAATAATTTTCTAACGACTGTTCAAATTTATTTTACACTCGAAAAAGTGTCCTAATACTTACGAAAGCGAATGCGCGGTACCAACCTAGTAACTTTTTCCCCCTACGAAGTACTCTTTGACAAATTTTCCATCGCTCTTCTGAACGTCAGAATGTCACAAACAGCCTGTAGCTGTTGCATGCCTAGGATCACTCGTTGCGGAAGTGTTAAAAAATTACGTTGAGTGCAAAAGGTTAATCGACGTCTGGCTACCGAGCTAAGGCACGGGGACAAGATTCACCCGAGCTTATCGAAGGAGGATTAAAAAGTCAGGCTGTGCAACAATAAGGGTAAAAGTTGATGAAATTCAAAGGGCGAGCGAAACGAAAGGAGAAAATTCGTTTCATCTGTGCTCTTGGTTGGCCGCGGAGAACTCGAGGCATCGATTCGCTTAATTAATTAGGAGCTCTCGTTGCGAGCAAAGTCCCTGACATTAAGTCAGCTCTCGCTCGAGACGCTGATGACGTTCAGGGCCAGGAGGAGCACAGTGGTAATTTTTCATCCACGACGAATGAGAGATTAGGGTATCGCGTAGCGAACCAGATACCCGATTCCGTCATCCTTACAAATGGCCCGTACGGTCAGAAAATCGACGCCTCTCGTGAAAATGACAAATTTTCAAGGGGAAGCTGGTTCCTCTGCGACATTTAAGGCTCGACGAGATCTGCTCGAACGAAGCGCGGTGGAATATTTGTACGAAGATGTCGGTTGAAATTATTTTACCAGTTCTAGCGGAGGCAAATACACTTGGAAATTATGAAACTTGATATTTGATAGAATTTTTACGCGGAAATTCCGGAGAGAATAGAAAATTCATTTATTTTATTCTGAAAACAAGATATCATAAATATTTTAGTAATCTTTTAATATCGTAGGAATGTCAGGTCCCAGAGAGATTCTACTCAGAGAAAATTCAAACCAAATTTTAGTAACATAAGAAGAAAATACTTTTTTGGGTTTTTAATTAAGTTGAAAAATTTCAATTTTGGCCAGCTTCTTAAATTAAGTACCTCTCGGTGCATATCGTTGAATAAAGAAGAGGGATGTTGAATTTCAGAGTAAATTTGACGCACAGCTTCGATTCTAGTAGTGATTCTGCAATGGATCGTTGAAACTTTGCAATTATTATCGTAGCTTCTATTCCACCGCGAATTTCTTCCCACTCGAAGTAAGATATTTCCGTGATCTTCTTCGTGGGCACCGTTTGTAGCCTAAAGTCTTCTTAAAACAATTTGGCTAGATATTTGTGAAAAGATCGAAGAGAGATTTCGAAATTCTACGACGAAACTGGAATTCCTAATGTTAATTAAATAAACGATGTAATAGGAAATATTGAAGAGCAAAACGGTAGATAAGAAATGATAGAATAAAGAAATTTGCCGGTCAACCCAATGGTAGATCACTGTTGAAAAATATGAACAGTATATTAAACAAAATTCTACTGTGTATTTTTAACATGAAATTTACACGAAGAAAAATCTGATAGATCGACGCGGATATATGGAAGAACTGGAAATAGAGGGATTCCATAAAATTGGATGTCATAGATCTTCATTAATCACGGCTATCGCGTAACAGCGAAAAATTTGTGTTCCACGATCCATCAACTTTCCATTATCTTTGCTCCTCCTTGCTACACGTTTTCGTTGAAATGAGAAAGAGATAGAAATTCGAGTTTACTTTCTCGTCGTGCTGTAAATTGAAGTATTATTCCTGCGAAGAATATTTTTGTCCGTGATAAACGAAGAAAGAGGAATCGCGTGATAGCCGATTTCAAATCCTTTCATATTAGCCAGAACGACCGAGGCGAAAATAGGAATGTTAACATAGTGGATGACTTAAGCCTGACCTTCGTCCTGCTGTTTATTGAATCGGCTCTGACCGCCTACTTTCGTGCATTTGCTATGATCTCATCCGTGAATTCCTTCTACGGTATGTTTTATTGTATAACGAGCCGTCTGAAATAAGCTGAGAGCTTTAACGAATATCGATGCTTTCCAGACGTTCTTCTGTAGTTATGAGAATTGTTCCAAATGAATAGAAACACTGTTCGTGAAAAAGTCTGTAGATTAGATTTGAACGATTAATAAGATTTGTTAAATTATTAGATGATTTAACAGTGATTTTTAATAGTAGAATTACTGGATATCAATGCAGCCTTATTTTCATTAAGAGAATCAAAATAAAGTGGTACCTGTTTCCAATAAACAGGAACACTGGTGATAAAAAAATCCCCAGATGGGATCTGAATGTTTAGAAAGAATTTAAAAATGATATGAAATCTAGTAAATATGTACAAAGTAGAATATAGGAGAAATAAATTCCTAATAAAATAGTTAGTTCTTCTCATATTTACAAAAATTATTATTCAATAAACAACAATACCTTGTTTACTGAGAGAGTTCAAAAAATTATCGATTGTCGTGATGTTTTTATCATGAAGCAACATCATCAGAACTCTACTTAAGAGGTACAGGACACGTTCAATAATTAACTCGAGGGTTAATAGGCCACACTTAAGGAATATTTCTCGAAGATCATCGACGATAACCCTCAGAAAGATTTAGAACTTTCACAGCCTACAGCGTCTGATAAGAAAGTATTTTCGCTCGGAAAATATAACTTTCACGACGTTAAACTGCGGAGTTTAAATTTTAAACGTTATTCCTTAGATTATTTAAATTTGCAAATTTTAGCTTAAACTACGTATTAAGTGTAGATTTGAATAAAATAGATGTATAATATCGACGAAATAAACGAAGAGAAAAATAGGGTTAATTGTGTGAAATATTAATCAGTTTAAGAAACCTTGGTATAAGTAACTATAGAATAGAAGCATCTAGTTACTTTTCTAATTCAATTTGTACGAAAGAGTCAGAAAACAAGTTTTTGTGTTAAATATTGAATATTTATTACACATTTTTATTTTTAGAACTACTTTTTACGCAGCAATGAAATTGTAGATAGTTTTTTTTTTTACCGATAGCCGTACTAAGTTGGTAGTTCAGAAAAGTGAAAATGTATGAAGGAAACAGGTTTACAAGATCAAGGGAAGTAACCAATGATTTACAACGTAAAACTACCAGCATTATATGAAATTTCATTACACATGCACTTAACTATTGATCAGTTTGTTCATGACACCATTACCTTGGACGCATAATTATTGCTTACATAACCGTTTCTCGAAAACAAAATAACCATACAGTTGGAAAACAGGTCTGCAGTAAGACGTTCAACAATTAAGTATTAAATTATCACGCACTCAACGTACTCTTCACATGTACAAAAAACATATAATCAACCAGTAACGTGCTAATAACCTAAAAGAAAAAAAAGAAGAAAAATTGAACAATACGGGGAACATAACCAAAAAATGATCAGTCGATATATCGAATATCTGGTTTCGAAGAATTACCTAACCTTTTACACTTGAAGTGTACAATATTAAAATTTAGAATAGTTCGAACCCGCTTTACATAAAAATCTCGCATCGGTTATCTATTTCGGCCACCTATAAAATATACATATCCAGACGCCTCGGAGACAGAATGCGGATATAACAATATTCCTTCCTACGATCTCGCCTCGACAGGTCAACCACAGAAAAACACGGTACACGCCCGTGAAGTGAGTCACGGACCGGCGTTCACGTAGACACAATACACATATAGAATATATAGAAACGGAAAAGTTTCATTAGGTCGTTTGACGACTCGACGGCAAGACAAGACGTCGTGATTTATTGTTAAGCGAAAAAAACACGAAGGCCCACGGTCCAGCCGAACGGGCGCGTCACTTCTGTCACGAAGTTATTAATAAACGCCATCCTGTCATTGCCACCGTGCAGCCATGATTGATCTACCCAGTTCACGTCGTCCCGTGCGCGCCTTTAAAATTCAAATGCCGTTCGAAAAATATCGAGGGGGGAAAATTAAGCGTGAAGCGCCACGATCGGTCGGTCAGTCCTAATGCATATTTCACCGGTTCAATCTGAATACATACATTGTACACCTTGCAGGGAACATTTTTACCGATCATTTCGTAACGGTATTGGAATCGAACGATAGCCAAATTCGACGAATATTGGCCGGGGCGTTCTATCTCTGTTACGCTTCATAAAAACGACCATGCTCAAAGGAAACATTTCACTTTACCCTGTTTCAAATCCCAGGAATACTTCTCGAGCCTCGCTCGCCCACCAGCCGGTCCACGATGTAAGAGAAGAACCTCTTCGGTTGTGTTTACGTATCGTTTGAAGAACACCAATAAGAAATAAGCATTCTCGTCGGTAAGAAGCTTTCGAAATTCTCCCGGTAAGGTAGTGTAGAAGAAAACCTGATCCCGTCCACACGTAACATACACGCGAAATCTCGCAGTCGCAACACTGACCAGTTCACAAAAATATCACGAGCATCGTGAATTCTCCAATATTCCGCTACCGTTACTAATCGGTTTCCCTGTAATACAAGTCCGATCACACGCGGTCGTTCGCGGGAGAAACCATTGAGTTGGTCGTCGGTTGACCGAGTTTCTATCGCGTCGATTGTGGCGAAGGAGACTCACTTTCCAGCGGAAGCCGCGGTTTTCCCTGCCTCGATACCGGACACGTTAACGAACGGGCAGCGCGACAGGACACCGGAGAAAGGAACGAAAGGACGTACGTCCGGAGCGCGTGGCGTGTGCGCATCGACTGCTAACTAACTTCACCCGACGAGCATCGAGTACGATCTCTTGTCTCCATCTTTGTCGCACTGGCGTGCGTGTCCCGCTCGGACTTCTCTCTTGCGCCTGTTTATCTCCGCCTATCGTTTCGTTCTCTCTGTTCCCCTCTTTATTCCGGACTGTGCATCTGTCCTTCTCCAACTCGTCCCGTGTACCTCGAAAGATCTTCGATCTCTCTTTCCTCTCCATTTGTCCGTTTCTATTCCACTACGTACTGCAACTTGAAAGATCTTCGATCTTCCATCCTGTTTTCTTTCCTCGTCTTTGTTCCCCTCGGTAGGCTCGAGCTGTGTATCGTAAGCACAAGCTTTCTCGCGTCTTTCACGCTCGCACTCCCACGTTGACAGAAAGATGCATCGGTCGTGTTCGCAGGCCATTTAACATAATACTTCGCTATTTTCGTGATCGGCCATTATTCCTGTCCACGGCGACCGCAAACTGCTTAAGCCTGTTACGGCCGTACCAATCTTTGTTAAACGTTGTGTTTTAAAGAGGGTGATTTATCAATGTTAGTTTCGTTTACCTGCGCTCTGCGTATTCTTGGTTGCGATAATAATTTCAACGAAATTGCGTCGGTAACAGGATAACGTTATTCGTATGCGCGAAGCAACGTGCTTCATTAATTATTCATGCAATTTGCAAATTAATATGTAATATTAAAACCTGTAGATGTTCGGCGATTTACTGTTTCGATCATTCTGAAGATTATAGGAAATAAAGAGTCGAATGATATACTATTTTCGAAACGAATATGGCTATTTGAATTTCCCGCGTTAAACGTCGTTAAAGGAAATGAATAATTTCAGATCTCGTATCGGTAAAATGTTTATCGCGAGAGTATTGAAAAATAAATCGAAATATTCACAATTCACGTACGGAGGAATAAAACGAGGTTAGTATTAAAATATTTAAATTGAAGAAGTAAATTACTCATACATCTGTGGCGCATAATTAACGCGTTATACGTCACTGTTAAAAATGAAATAACGCGATAGTTTTCGATATTTCAGTAGAATTGAAACATCCAACGTATATAAATACTCGTGGCAATAATTTCACAAGTAGTATTATTTCGAAAATAGAGTCAAATTACAGAAATTCTCTTTACCGTGTGTTTTTCATTGAATATCACAGATTCTCTTTCAAGTTTTCTCAGATCGAATTACTTGAATTCTGAGTACATCTTGACATACAATAGCATCGGGCAATTAACATAGAACGCAGAATAAGAGAACAATTCTTCGTCGCCGCAATTAAGATGCTAACGATAAAGAATCTGCAGAGGCGTTCGAGGCGACGCCTGTTGGTTGCATTCGGAATGCAGTGTCGAGAGAGGTGGAGCAGTTTTATAAACTTCCTCAACTCTTCTCGCGATGGAAATCGAAAACAGACTTCTCGAGCCCCTCTCGTAGGCGAGAAGTCCAGGTCCCTTCTCCTTTTTCTTGATATTCGACTCCGGAACGTGACTTCGCAGCTTTTCTCTCGTGCCCATTTTAGGGCGAACTGTGTGTAACTATCCGTGGAAGAAAAAATTTCCTTCTTTACTCAGGACTTAAAGTGCAAAGAAATGTAAAAAAATTAATGTTAAAATTTGGAGATATTTGAATTTTTCTTTAGAAA
>NW_017100288.1:358082-385960 GCF_001263275.1 Habropoda laboriosa | reverse complement strand
CGAAATATTTCAATTTCTCTTTCGAGATATTTGAATTTCGCCTTCCGGACATTTCAATTCCTCCCGAGTCCACTTCTAAGTAATTTATTAATTGAATTTTTATTTCAAGACGGAGAAGGGGATTAAAAAGGGGTCGTCGTATCGTAAAAATTTGAATATCTCACTGTCGAAGTGTCATAATTTATTCGAACGAAGGGTGTAAAGTAATTCACCAGGTTTCATTTTCACCTTGACGTTCAATGTACTTCCAAAAATGGAAAATGCAAAGAGATAAGAATTGGAATGAAACATGAAGTAGTTTTATTTAAAACGATTACTGGAACTTGTCCATGAAACGGCCGAAACCATCCCGTATATTTCTCTCTTTCTCTTTCTCTGCATTCTTCCGTGCTATTTCCTCGACCAGTTCGTAGTTCGGCGTAATCATAAAATTCTGGATGAAACTCGCGGAACAAGTGGGACGACCGTAAAAAAACACGATCCGCGTGCATTTCGACCAGCAGTACCATCCGATTGGTTGAAATTTGCTGAATACCTTATATGTACCATCGTCAGAGACTCATTTTGTACAATACCGTCTGCTGAATCGCTTTCCTCCGTTGTTCTTTTTTCCTCTTTTTTTACTGTTTTACAAGTCGGTCGATAAAACAGAATACTGTATATTCGCTGAAGCATGCTGATTAAATTCTTATTCGATTTTATAACGATCAATGTTAAAAATTTTCCAGAAGGTTCAATCTTAGAAATTGAGTTATTCTAATCTTGAATATTAAGTTTCTCGATTTTTAAAACGTTCAATCTTCGAAGTTATAGCCATAGAAGCAGAGTAAACACTCGTGTTTCGATATTCGCTTGAAGCATGTAATTTGCAAATGTTCCTCCCGTATTTACGTCACGTTATATTAATTTCAAACGGAAAGAACAATTTACCGTGTAATTTCCAAAAAGCTAAACTCCAACGTAAGTAACTATCGTTAAATACCATTTCAAGTGAAAATTGTGTTTTATCAGTACTGGTTGATTACGAGACACTTCGAAGTTTGTTCAACTTTCACTTACGATTATTCCAATCTTAATACACGGTTACTTCAGCAAACATCCGCGAATAATCGTGGTAATTACCATGGGGCGTTTAACTGCTCGAAAGCTGAACTTTGTAAATTTGATTATAGCGAAAAAAGATTCTCCGTTAATTAAAAATAGTTGGGATTTCCAGTTGAACTTCCGAAGCATCGTCGTGGGTACATGGTTGAAATTCGTTCGTTTAATTGATACAGTTACAGCACGTGATACCAATACAAACCCGGTTACGAGTTAAAGTATCTTTTAATTAACACTGAAGTGGCCAGAAAATTGTTAACTAAACACACACACACATACTGTTATCGTAGGAAGGAAGCAGTAAAAAGAGTGTATATAATAGAAAATTACAAAATCAAATTGTACCTAACGTCGGGTCTCTATAGTGAAATCATCAGCAGTTTGAGAATTTTCATGGGAACTTTCCCGACGTCGAATCCCGGCTTCAGTTTTATCTTCAAACGAGCATCACCCGAAATTGTAACAAGTTTCGTCCAGTTGGAATCGATCGAAAGCGCGGAGAACTTGGGGAACCGGGCAAAAAATTTCATACCCTTTCCGATGTGTGTTTTCGAAGTCTGAGCCGGGAAAAAGTAGCTACTTTTAATGCTACTCCGTCAAATGGAACGGCAGCATCCAAGTTGGAAATGAAATTGTGCTTTTTACGTTTATGAAAGTGACGGAAAATCGTTTTGACTAATATCCAGGAAATTATGTCACCTGTCTCGTAGCCTGTGAAGAAGCTGACAGAGGATTTTTGTTGGTGCAAGATGTCCGATGAAATGCATGTTTAATGGTTCTTTCTTTTATTTAGGATTTAAAATGCAAGGAAATGTAAAAAAATTTAATATTAAAATTTGGAGATATTTCAATTTCTTTCGAGATTATTTCTCGAGTAATTTGTTGATTGAATTTTTATTTTAAGACGGAAGGAGATTGAAAAGAATCCTTGGACCATAAATATTTGAATATTAGGCTTTGCATAGGTAATCATTTCTTTTCGCTTTTAAGCAAAGTGTTAACTAAAAGGTAAATTGAAATTCACTTTCTTTCATTTCTTTCTGCATTTTGTACTACTTCAATTTTCAGTCAGTTTATCTACTTCACATGTAGCTATATTGGTTAGAAAATTAATTTAAATACGAAACAAGTAGAGTTTCATTATGAACCGACCGAGATTGGAAGCTCTCGCTCCATTTCTCCATAGAATATGCATGCAGACTGTGTAGCACGAGGGGTACATCGAGATATCATAGGAGACTTGACCCAGGGCCGAAAGGGGTTTACACATTCGAGATGACAAAGGGACCAAATTACTCTGGTGTATTCAAGCAGCGACCTTACGAGTGGAAAAATAATGTACCCCCAGCGCTGAAATACTTCCTGCGATTATTCCGACATTGTTGCTCCCCACTCTCCTAATCTCTGTCTAATTTTACAGAAGAAAATCAGCACAGACGTACATACAATTTTCCCCTTTCTCTCACTCTCTCTCTCTCTCTTTCTTCTCTGTCTCTCCTTTTCTATCATTCTCGTTTCCCTTTTTCTTCACTCTCTCCCTTTTTCTTCACTCTCTCATTTTCCTCTCACTCTCCCTTTTTCTTCACTCTCTCCCTTTTTCTTCACTCTCTCCCTTTTTCTTCACTCTCTCATTTTCCTCTCACTCTCCCTTTTTCTTCACTCTCTCCCTTTTTCTTCACTCTCTCCCTTTTTCTTCACTCTCTCATTTTCCTCTCACTCTCCCTTTTTCTTCACTCTCTCCCTTTTTCTTCACTCTCTCCCTTTTTCTTCACTCTCTCATTTTCCTCTCACTCTCTCATTTTCCTCTCACTCTCCCTTTTTCTTCACTCTCATTTTCCTCTCACTCTCCCTTTTTCTTCACTCTCTCATTTTCCTCTCACTCTCCCTTTGCTCTCATTCTCTCATCTTTTGCCTCCTTTTCTCTCACTCTATCTTTGCTCTCCCTTTTCTCTCATTCTCTCATTTTTTCCCCTCCTTTTCTCTTATTCTCTTTTTCCTCTCCCCCTTATTCCTCACTCTTTGTTCATTTTTCTTCTCCCCTTTTCCTCACTCTCTTTCTCTCTCTCACACACTATTTTCTCTCATTCTGTTTCTCCTCTTCCCTCTCACTCTCCCTTATTTCTCACTTTCCCCCTCTCTCGCACATTTTTCTCTCTTTTCACTCCTCTATTCTCTCTCTCTCCCTCTTTCCAGCATCGACAAGGTATAAAAACGTGGAATTACCACCGGCCGTAAATCTTAATAATTCTGTCACGATCGGGAAACCTCGAATTCTTCCCGATTCCCACAGAATAACAGAAACACCTAACGAGTTCCTCCCTAGGCCTGTATCGACTTGCATATTAGTCGACGACGTCGTCGTCGAGGAATTCGTGGTCGCAATTTGCGTATTAATGGGGTCCCGCCAAGGTAGGCGCCGCCCATGACTTTAGGGGGTGATAAACGTATTTTATGGTTGCGACCCGCGCAGCGGTTTCTCCGTCGTTGCAATTAACGGTAAAACACCGGTGCACCCTGTATGAAAGTGCTCCGGGTTTTCCGATACGCCGCGCGAGGCACACACCGAACTCCTCTGCGTTAAATAAAAACCTAATGGGATGGCGAACGGGCCACGGAATCATTTTCATTTTTTGCTATTTTCGCGTTGGGGTCGCGTGCAAACATTACGAAAAGGAGCGCCTGCCAGGGAAACGTTTAATTGCGACCGGGGAAATTGTACGAATTGTAAAATGCACTTTGCTCGCTCAACTTGGCCAACAGGTTTTAACGGAATTTTTGTTAGATCTCCTGGCTTGTATTCTGCGTGCAGCTTTTTCATATGAAACCATGCTCACTCGCTCCTCTTCCTAGCTGGTCGAGAAGTAAGAGGAGGTTCTTTAAGAGATAACGAGCGGTGATTACCGGTTGTTAAACGTGGTTTCCTTCGTTCATATGCCAATGAGATACACTACACCGCCAAAAGTTTCGAATCACCTGCCAATTTACGTCAATATTCAATTTTCTGCTAATTGATTTTGCGAAGATCGATAGCATTTCACCTCATTTCGATCGATCTGAGTGATTCGAAATTCTTAAAATTGCTGACTTCTTTCTGAAAATTTTTCCGTAACTTCCAATGCACAGTGATTCGATGATGATTTGTACGATTAGGCAAAAGGTGATTTCTTATGGAAAAATAAATAAGAAATCTAGAATAGAATTTCAATCGATTTGAGCGATCGAAAATTCTTAAAATTGCTGACTTCTTTCTGGAAATTTTTCCGTAACTTCCAAGGCACAGTGATTCCGAACATTTCGTACAAAAGTATCGTACAATTAGGCAGAAGGTGATTTCTTATGGAAAAATGACAAATTTGCTCGTTCGAGGCTTAGTCTTTGAGGAAATCGAGTTTGATAAATTATTTAAAAATAAGAACCTAGCAAACCTGTTGCGTTTCAAAGTACAATGTTAAAATGCATCGTTTCGTGTTGTCGCTTGTATAATAATTAACGTGACGTCAGTGTCTCAGTTTAATGTACATACGTAGCTAAGGTAGCCAGATTACGAACCTGCTTCTGAAATATTACTCTATTTTTTTCTACAGCTGCGAGATAAATGGTTACGCCGGTGAGGTCGCAAGTGAACGAAAATTAATCGTCGAGATTAGCCAAAGCGATTAAAGTATGTTCCCATAATTGATATTGAGATTCGAAATTACCGTGCAACAGTGTATTATTGAGGGTATTACGCGATGTCGGGATAACGCAATTTATGACGCTCCTTATTTTCCGAGGCGTACCCCCTGGAGGATCTACTTTATCTCTACAATCGATAACAGAATATGCAGATGCAATCAGTCAAGTGTGAAAGCCAATTTCTTTGTGTTTCGGTTTTATTCTTTTCGATAAACACTTTACTCCGACAACGTGCTATCGAGCTAATAAAAATGACGAATTATTTATGTAACACCTTTGTTGTAAATCTTGACATATACAAGTGTGGTTGTATAACACTTGTTAACAAGTTAAATATGAATATATTTTCTAACAACAGTAACTATATACACACGTAAAAGAAATAATGATAATTTGATTGTCCCTCTCTAAATATATCTCGCAATAAATTCTCACGTACTCTCAGATATCAATAGCAACGCGCTTCCCCTGTTTTACACCCAGTTACCCTGTATGATCCACTCGTTTACCAAATCTCGAGAGCATTCGATATATTCACTACATTCACGCCATCACTCACATCTTATTATTAAACCAATTCCACAACAAGTATTAGAAATTCTTTGCTTTAAATTAACTGCAAAATTGAATTAAGGTCGATGTAGCGTCCCAAAACGCCGTAGCTTTTCGATGCTTGGAAACGCTGACTCGCGGTAAATTCTTAAATTTGTCTTAAATTTTGCAAAATTAATTCTGCGACCGTGATTGAACATCTATCTTTCGAAAGGGTTAAGAAAGCTCGAATGCTTCAATAATTGATAAATTATAATCGTACAACGTTAAAATCGAACAATATCAGAGATTATTCGTAGAAAAGAAGAGAAATCCTTCGAAATTCCCTTAAAATCGAGCTTCCTAATGAAATCACTCCCTCGAATCCTCCGCGAACCTTTTTACTCCAGGCTCGAATAGCTATTAAAACATCTCCATTTTGAATAGCCGTAGAATCTGAACTCGTCGATTTTTCGCCGCAGATAAATCCAGATTCCTTGCTTTTTAATGGCCGATAATTCCTCCTCCGGTGAAAGGTAATATTCAAATTGGTCCTTTTTTTTTTCTGCACAGATCTCTCTGGTGCACGCACGCAAAATGGGGAATTGTGTTTTCAAGGCCTTTCCCGGGAAACGGATCTAGCCAATTTATCTTCGAAGTCGGCAAGAACGTAAATGATCGTCCAGGAGCGTTTTACAGGACAAAAGAAAGAGAGACGACACCGGGGGGGAACTTTTAATCGAAAAACTTGGAACAATTCGTCCTCGCTGCTTTTTAACAATAAGTCCAATCCAACGACTGCTGGCCCCTCCTTGCTATTTCTTAAGCGTTTTATTATTCCGTTCATTTGGTCGAATGTTACGACTTTGTCTTTATATCGATCATCGCTCTATTTGTCCCGGCGTTCGATTCGAAAGAGCGCGACAGAAACGATAGAAGTCGCGAATTTACTTAATGCCCCTTTCTGTCAGATCCTCGCGTTCAATAGCTCGCAGATTTTTCTTTCCTTCGAGACGAAGTAACGGGGGTATTCCCTTGTATTGGCTTTAGTCCGGGAAAGTTTGTAGCGACTTTTAATGGAACTTCAAAAGAGGAAGTATTTTATATACCTGTCTGTAACTTTATTCGGTAATGTAAGCGTCGATCTGAGTTCAATGACCTTTTGCCATCTTCCGAGGTAGCTTCGTAATTCTAGTTTTGGAAAATTTCTTCCGAAGATAGTTTGCATGCTTTTGTTGGATCGAAATTTTGTGTAGATTGTAACAGGTGATAATAGTGTGTCTTGAAACTTTTTCTTTGCAAACTAATTTAACCCTTTGCGATCGGCACATTTCTTTGGTTGGACTACCAGCTAGTCGGAGCAAATTTAGATTTTTAAAGTTATTTTTGCATAGTTGATTTATTATATATATAAGGATATTGAAAAACAGAATATTTTGAAACTGATACATTTTGTTTAATACATACTAGTTATAGTGCATAAAAATAAAACGTTTTAATTTTTGTAATTTTCCAAAGTATGATACTTGACAAAACAAAGATCATGCCGCCATAACGGCGACACCGATTTCTAGAACAAAATTGAAATGCCGCCACTATGGCGGCACCGATCGCAAAGGGTTAATACTAATTCGAGTGGCTGAACAATGTGACACATATTTTTAATTCAGAATTAAAATTTTTATTTAAATTCAAAATGAAAATTTAAAAAATTATTGGTGAAATAAGCAAAGGATAAGAATGAAAGCTTAAATTAAAGCGAAAGTGTGCCAAAAAGCGCCAACAGCAGAGTGCGAGAGAACTTTCAAAGCGCCTACAGGCGTCAGGGGCACAGCGAATGGGTTTTAATTTTTCGGTCAACAGTTTTCATTACTAAGCACACAAAACACTTGAAAGCCCACAATTTTCAAATGTAAATATAAATATATAAAATGTAATACCTTGCAATTTCAATTCCACCTACGTTCGGTAAATTAACGCGCGAAATTCAAACGTAAACGTAAAAATTCTTCGATCCTTGATCAATCTACTCGTCAAAACCCCCCTAAAATTCCTTTCTTAATTAAGGGAATATCCTGAGGAGCACATAAAATTCGACAATTCCCGAAACGACTGCACACTTCCAATTACGCTTCCCCAGGCTAGCCTCATTAACGAATCGTTGTATATTCAAACATACTCTTCAGAAACAACCGAATCAACCTTTCGTCCTTCCACAGCGCCTGCTTCATTCCCAACCGATACATCGTCCGTCGAAGATCAATGGTCTCGTCACCGCGCCTACACGCACCGCTAATTACCGCAAAAATTAATTAGCCCAGCGTCGGGCGAAATCCTCCGCGGTGATAAATAACGAGCAAGGGGGTGACGGAAGCGTGGCGAGAAACTGGAAGACCAACCGGAGGAGGAAGCATAAATTCACGGCGGAAAAATGTCCTGGCGCCACGGTGTTGTATCGGGCATTTGTAAGCGAAAATACGACGAGGAGGCGCAACAACGCGCGCCCTCCACGGGAGAGAGAACACCGTTGGAGAAAAATGTTGTCGTAAAACCAGCGTAATGAACACGGAACCGTGGCGAGAAGACACGTGTGTGCTGGGGGTGGTGGCGGAGAGAGAGAGAGAGAGAAAAAGGGCACAGCCACTGCGTGCCACTTTTTCCCCTGGTCTTCGTTGTGTCACATATATCGCCGGCGATATTATCCGTTTCCGATAAAAGCGTCCCACGAAGAGAGAAGGAGAGAGAGAGGGAGGGAGAGAATGTGTCCCTTTTGTACGTTTTCTAGCCGCGAAAAGCGCACGGATTCGGCTCGTCCGTGAGGAGAGATTCGCGAGAAGAAGTTCAATAACCCGGCGCGACGTGGCTGAAACCTGACGTGGGCCGCTCTTGTTTAGAGAAATTTATTGTTTCGCGAGTCTCGATCGCTGAGAAACGCCGGCGTGCCAAGCCAAACAGTGGAATATCGGGATTAAGAATGTCCCGAAATGAGAATTTATTGGCCAAGCACCGTCTAAGTTATTGCTTCCGACTAGTTTTCGATGTTTGCGAGTGTAATTAAACTGAGTCAATGTTGGGTTAGTTCTTTTTTTTTTGGAGCTAGTTGTGTTCTTGTTCGATGTGGAATTTTCGACTTTCGTGGAAAAATAGAGATGGTCTGTCGTGAAAGTGCATTGGCGTTTGTGAGTTATGTTCGTGTAGAAAGTATTGTATGATTTGTGCAGTTTCTAGTGAAAGTTGGTGTCGTATATTGGTAAAAATGGACGTTTGTGCTTGTCGTACTTTGAGAATTTGAAACGATTTCTTTTTATAATCCTAATAATTTTTTAACGTGAGTCGAATAATTTTATGTTAAACTTGTGATGACAGAGAGAGGCTTGCTTCGCGTTCAGTAATTCAGTTTTAGTAGGTTTCAGTAGAATTTAGTAGATTTTCGTAGGTTGCGAAAGATTTCAGGAGATACTAGTAGAATACAGCAGATTTACATTACAGTTTCCATAGGTTTCAATAGATATCAGTAGATTTCCATAGAATTCACTAGAATTTATTAGATTTCCAGTCAGAAAATACTCCCCGTATGTACCTAATAAGAATAAAATTATTAAATTATACATACATTAACTTAATAATTTGAAACATAGAGATCAGCAGAATACGGTAGATTTACATTACAATTTCCATAGGCTTCAAAAGATTCCAATAGATATCAGTAGAATTCCCCGTAGAAAACCCCTAATAAGACTGAAATCATTAAACTACATATATCTGATCTTTCAACCCTTTCTTCCCAGACACGCACACGCAGCAAGAAAGAAGCTAATTTCCCCCACAACTATTACAAAACACTAAGTACATCGCGTTCCACAGAGCAAACAGGAACTTGTGCAAACTACACCCTCGAATTTGCACAAATGTATCAACTAGAACAAACTCTCAAGGTTTACATAATCCCATCCGCAAGAACCTAACTCAGTTTCTCAGCCAAATAACTTACCACCAGCCTTACCAGTACACCCTTCTCCTCCTTCTCACGTTGCGGAAGAAAATCTATGGATAAAAAGACCCTTTTAGCCCCCTCTTATCCAGGTCGCGCGAAAAATCCCTCCCCTTCTCTGCAGCGGCTTTATCGCGAACAATATATCCGGTATAGTCGCGCGAAGAAATACTGCAAGAGAAGAGAGGTCACACCGACGACAGAAGTGACGACGAGCCGTTTGAAACGTCTTTTGATGTCTCTGTTCGCCAAGCCCGTTCAGCCTCCAATTTGCAAAATGAAACTACCTCCCCTATTTTTCCGAGCCAATCGCGCGCGGCAGATGCTGGCCGCAAGCTTTGAAACGAGCTTTCAAGGCTTTTCCGGAGGGTAAACGCCACGGCGAGACTTGTTTGCGCAAGCACGCAAACCTCCTTTGTCGAAAAACCATGCTGTGATACGTTTCTGAATCGCAGATGCAAGAGGGAAGAGGGAGAGAGAGAGGGTGGGTGGATAGAGAAGCGCGAGTGTGCTTTAAAGTAGCAAAGTGTCGGAGTCAAAAAGCTACAGCCCGACGGTTTTTCACTTTTCAAAGAAACGCACGATCGTCAGCGTGATAGAAAAGATGGGGGTAAAGAGAGGGACGAGCGAGGGATGTTCATTTCTCGGATCGTGGAACTAGACGAGCTAGAGTATAATTTCTTTCGCGTTCTCCAAGGTGAAAAGAAACTCGCGACTGTCGCAGTTTTTCGCTTTTCTCTGCGTGTGTTTGCTCTTGAAAGCGTTTATTCTTTGTCGAGGGGGAACGTCGGAAAGGTCTATCTTGCTAATGTTAAATTCGCCAACTTTTACGCGCGCTTTTCTCGGGTTTCTTCTATCGTCCTTCTTGTGGATATTTACAGGCTTGAATGGGGAAATTTCATTTTTCGAGATTTGCTCGCTTTTCGTATGGAAGTTTTGAACGAGGAAGTCTGAATTACGGAAACTCTTCAATGAAATCGAAAAATATATAAAGTTTGAGAATATTCATTCTGGAAAAAAGTAAAATAAAATATTTTCTGTTCGTCTGATTTTAATATCCTGCAAATGGCAGCTCATTTTCCAGCGAAATCTGGTTTCGGCAACAAAAAGGATTGTGAAACAGTTATATGAAAAGGTTTACAGTTAACTGAATGCACTGAATTAATTTAACCAAGTCATTATTTGCCGCGTGATTAATAGCAAATGAATTTTGTTCATTAATAAAAAATAATCAAGTAGTCAAAGCTCCTAATAAATTACAGTGACAGATTAATTTGTTATCAGAATTTCTGAGGTAGAAGTTCACAGAAATCAATAAATAAAATTACTAAAGACACTTTATTCTGAATTTCAACTTCTCCATTTTTTTTTTTTTAATTCTAGATACTATTCACTTCTACTCGTACTTGTTTGATAAATTTTAATTCTCACACCGTATCTGATCTTTCTGAAAACTATCGAAAATAGGGGTATAACAAGTTGAATTCGAACCTTAGGCTATTATCTCTGGGGGAAAAAAGTTACTGTCAAAGCGTGAGCACGGAAATAGGATATCAACGGGATATCTTAGCAATGGGCTCGACTTCCATCCACGGGAATGACCTAATCGAGACGGTTGGAATGTATCCGACGTTATTTCAGATGGGAAAGCATCGAACTTCAGGAAATCATAGCCATCGATTTTACTTCTCGTAGAACGTTTCGCAGTAACGCCAGTGAAATTGCCTTACTTCTGTACTTGCTGTTATAGCTAGAATTTTCACGGGCTCGTTTTCAATGGTAGCAGTAACGCGATTCACGTCCAACGAGAAGGACAAATAAATTACACGAAGGCGATCAAAATTCGAATGAAAAATTAAAAAGGTCTTGGAAAATTTAAACACATTTCTACAAAATCGAGGAGCTTTTGTACTTTTTTCTTTTTACCGTGTTTATTATGGTAAACGCATTCCCGACACCGCTTATTCCATTTCCGTATCGTTCGATATTTTGGCACTGTTGATTTTGCTATCTACTCTGCACGTTAAACTTAATAACACGTAAACTCACTTCAGGTGTGCTGTTTGCTATCATTTTACACGATACAGTAGGAACGGTGTTCAAATAAACCAAAATTGCATCAAACCGTATACTAGCTGTTGTTTACGAATAATGAAAAAAAACATACGAAACAGCAGGAGCAATTTTTACGTTTCAAAAAGTAACTGGAATGCAAACTGGAAATTGCCATATCTCTCAGGGATACGAAAATTAAATGAAAAAAAAAAATACTTTCGTATTCTTCAAGAATAACATCACAAAGCCCTCATAAAAAATGTTCGATTGTCTCAATTATTTTCTTAAAAGAAAAACACCGAAGTTAGGTCATCTTCAGTCCTCCAACCCCTAAAAATTCTCACAGAAATGCAACGAAATTCGTCGAACGAAATCAATCCTTTCGAACGATAATTCTAACAGCTTCGCCACACCGTCAAACTTCGAATTAGTTCGCTAATTTTCTCACTTAAAAGACGAAGTTAGGGTAAATTTGCGCGTAGATGAAACGTCGCGAAAAATTCCACGGAACTTGTTCAATTTGTCTCCCGGAGAGTGCAGAGAGCGGCGGAATTGCTCGAGGATGTTCCAGGTGGAAAAAAATTGAAGGATGGGGACACACCGTGTCTCTTTAAACATGTAAAACAAATTACAAAGTGGAGCTGAGAGCGGAAGGCGGCTGGGTTAAGCGAGTAACGGGGGACAAAGGGTGCAACGAGGTCCGATTTCCGGGCGAAGCGGAAACAAAGGAAATGGACGATCCCTGCTTCTGTGTCGCGTTAATATTAAATGCAGATCCAAATGGGGCAGCAACTTAACGTCGTTAATTAGCGCGTGTTTCACTGTCTCGAGGATACTACGTAGAGAGGGATCGATACCAGATGTTTCATGACGGTGGTGTGCACATTGTATCGGCTAAATTGGATTGCATTCGAGACGCGTTTATCGTCCACCGATGCCCTTTATTTCCGGGAAACAATAACTCGGTAGAATCGCGTAGGATAACTTTGCTCGGTGAAAAAGAGGTAATGCAGAAGGGTGAACGAGCTGTGGAGGTAATTGCACGATTCGTAATCAGACTTAGATCTCACGTCTTTCGTTCGGTTCGAACAAAGAATGTTACCTGTAATTGTCTTTCGGCGAAACAATTTGTGCAGGAATATTGTGGATAATTAATGGCGCATTTGTTGGAAACTTTGAAGTTTCGTATTTCTGACAGATTTCGTTCTATTTTGCGGAACACGAAGAAGAAATTCGTTCCGACTCCGCAGAATTCTTTGCGAATAAATATGTACACTCCTCGAGGAAATGTTCAAATATTTAGAAAGTATCTTACGTGGAATTCATGACAGAGTTCTGTGGATAATTTAATAAAATTTCAAGTTTCGTATTTTTACTCCAGTTTCTATTTCGCACACTATCTTAACGCCATTTATTCCATTTTTGTCACGAGTGGATTAAACCGAGCGAAATTTAAAAAATATCTTGAAAAATTCCATGATGAAATTAGTCCAAAGAAACGATCCAAATTTTTACCTATTTTCAATATAATTCCCCAAACAATCATTCTAAAATTTCTTACAAGTTAAACATCTTCCATCTCCCACAGTGGATTAAACCGAGCCAAATTTAAAAAGTATCTTGAAAAATTCCATGATGAAATTAGTCCAAAGAAACGATCCAAATTTTTACCTATTTCCAATATAATTCCCCAAACAATCATTCTAAAATTTCTTACAAGTTAAACATCTTCCCAAAAGTACCCTAAAAACACACTCCCCGATAATTCCGCGTTTCCTAATCAAGACTAACATCGAACCCACGCAAAACCCCACAGATACTAATCCATATCGCCCCGAAACTACTTCACGAACACAAAAATGCGCTCAATTTTATCCCATCCAAGATAATCCACCGGCAGCCATAATTTAAGAAACACTCGTCCATCCCGCCGATCCAATTCGGCGAACAATAACCTTTCCCCGAGAACGGCCCTTTTCAAATCAACACGATTCTCGATCGTCTGGCCGGTTATAATCCACGAAGGAACTCGCAACGGAATAAACTCGTTTGCTCTAATCGGGAAGAACGGCCGAGCCTCGAAGACGCGATGAATCGCGCACAGCTCGATACTGCGACCCGGTATTAGCCCTGTTCGATTGTGTGCAGATAAAGGGAGGCGCGGGCGTGGGACGGATATGAGGATGAGTCAGACCTTACAGAAACCGGCTCTCGTTCGGCAATCCATTTATGCTTCGATATGTACCTACGCCACATTTCACAGGGTATTTCATTCAACGAAAAGCCATTAACCGGCAGATACGTGGCTGTGTGTATCCGTTTCGGAGAAGGTGGTGTGCAGCAGGTAGCTAGGCTGAGCTAAGGGTTGCTTACAGGGACCTAACACGACATCCCCTCTGAAAAATATTGCCCCCGAGATACGATATTGTTGCCGCGTCATAGCACGCGGCCGACTTCGCTGGAAAAACGAGCTGGATTAACGCTTTCAATATGCAACGGGATATGCTTGTTAAGAGAGAAAGTTGGGCAAGGGGTGGTTTGATTAGTGACGAATTTAGACGCTCGCGTGGTTATGCAATGTTACACGGTCGTTTGATTTTTCTTTGATGGAACACGTGAAAAAGTGAAAAGGTTTAGATACTGGTAATGCACACTAAGTAAGTCGTGATATGATAAACAGAGGATTTGCACGTTTAAGTAAAGATATCTGGTTGTTTCATTTTTTTTTATTTTAACCCTTTCGCGACCCAGCGCCGGTTATATCCGGCATCCACTAAATGCTTCGCACTGGCTGGCGCCGGTTATATCCGGCATCCACTAAGCGCGTCGCATTGGCTCGCGCCTCGACAACTCAAAGTGAAGATTTATTTTAAAATACAGAACAACGCCTCGACAACATTCCCTTTATCCGATACATCCTTAAATCCTCCGCTGTTCCAACGAAATCCTCTAAGATTTTACACGGACACGCTGGGAGCTCGAGAAACGCGAGACACTCATGGTGTGCGCTAATGAAACGACGACCCGTCCGTTAGCGGCGTACTGATGCCTAGTTCTGCCGTCGCGAAAGGGTTAATTGGACATCGTGGGTACACTGGCAAATATGTGACAATAGGTGAAGAAGTAAGTCGTGATATGATAGATAAAGGATTTTAGGGATGAATTAGACGCTTGATTATTTATACAGAGGTATGTGGTTTGATTTTTGTTTTTTATTATTGAACATCGTCGGTGTACTGGCAAATATGTGAAAATAAGTGAAGAAATCTGGTTTTTAGTTTATAGAGAAAAAGTTTAGACACTGGTAATACATACTAAGTCACGATATGGTAAATAAAAGATTTCAGCGATGAATTAGACGTTCTTTTTCAAATTGTCAATCTGTGAATATAATAATAATTTTTTTTTTGTTTTTCGTAACACTGTGAGCATTTCCTTACAGTTTCGAATACGACTTTGTTTTCGTCTCAAACGATTCGAAGTTACAATTGCAACGTCTATAGGAACTTCACGTTTCGTGTATGATTCATCGATTTGAATCTAGTCATTTGCGTGCTTTACATTACAATCGAACCGCCGTGGAATTCCATAAACTGAGTTGAATAGATCATTATGTGTTCAATGCTTTCCTCATTTTCACGGAATAATAATAATTCGTTGGAAGAATTTCCATTTACATGTCTGGATAATCGGAAAGTTCGATAATCGATATCTAGATAATCATCTGCATCCTATTATTATAGATAAATCGTGTTTGTAAATTAACAGAGAATTTTATTAAAAAAAATTTACGATAATTCGTGCAAATGTGATTTTTCAGTTTTCTCAGTTTGCGAAACAAGAGTACGAGACACCAAGTGCTTTCGAAAACCATAAAAATTATATGTATACTCTTCTTACATTTCCTCAGAGATCAAGAAACGATATTCTGTTCGTCATGCAAAGAGCCTCAGCGAGCCTTGGAATAAGAACTCCTGGCTATCTCATACGCGGTAGAAAACGACTAAGAAGAGAAAGCGTATTAAAATAAAATACGAAGAATATACACAGTTCACAAAGTTCGCTTAAAATTTCTATCGACACTTTCAGCTCAAACGAAACTCGTCGACCGAGAAATGGAACCAAAATATTTCACAGAGTACGAATTAATTTTTCCAATAAATCACACAAATACCAAATAACCATGATCACAATTTGGAAGAAACGTGACAAAGAAGAACCACAAAAAAATTCAACGCTGTTGAATTATCACTAATAATAATGCGTCAGCTAGTAAGCAAAAATGCCATTACGGGTTTTCTTCTTTCACTTCGACTGCGATTTTCGAAACGCTGAAACGTCCTTCCGCGCCAAAGAACATAAAATACGTTTAAGAGAATTCGCAGTTTTATTTTAACCCATTAATCCAATTAAAGCACTACAGATAAAACGTCCCTTTAAAAAACAGACCAAATTTTCAAGTCACAGAAAGATATGAAACTAAAACACTGTCGTAAATCTAGCAAGTAGTCTGGCAAGTAGCTTACGCGGATTTAAAAGCCAGACAATGCAACCTTGCTACTCCAACATCTAAAAAACCCACTGCATTACCATTCTCTCACAATTTATTATTCCACTCGAATCTCTTGCTGAAATCCTACAACAAGAACCGTTCCCTCTCCGTGTTCCACGAACAAAAAAAAGAGAAAGAGTGAGAGAGGTAAAAAGAAGAAAGAAAACGAGTATCGATTGGCCCGCTGATCGTTGAAACCGTTCGCATCAAAGGGAATGCACGAGTGACTTTTAATGAAAGAGAGAAGGAAAAAGGTAAGCGCTTTAATGGCGCCTGCAGTTAATGCTGCCGCTGCTTGGTTTAATGACGTTGAAGAGCCGCCGCTGCGTTTCCCTTTGGCCGCGTGTTTTCTTCACTTGGCAAAACGTTGGACGTGAGACGGCACCGTTACGTCGTCGTTGTACAAGAGAAGGCCATCTTGCTAATTAATGCAGTTTTAGTTGCGAGCTTAGGAGCTTCTCTTCTCGTTTCGGCGAGAATGTTGCTGCTGCACCCGCCTCTCTCTCTCTCGTCTACATACTCGTTAGCCATCTTAACTCGCAACCGTCTTCTCTCAGACTTCTGTTCTCGCCTGTTTATCGTTCATTTTCCTGGCTAATGACAGCCGGAGGATGCGCGTCGCGTGATCAAGCCTCGAAAAACGGCACGTTGCGACTCCATTTAATTATCTCCCGGGGGAAAGTTACACCGAAGTTAGCGTGAATCGCAGCGAAAACGTTTACGCTGATTTCTCGGGACGTTGTCGCCGAGTAAACGGCGTGAAGATTTAATCTGAACGTTGAGGATGGAGGGCGGGAGATTGTGGAAGGTTTGACTTGGGAAGGAAGAGAACTACACGATCGTTGCGTATCGATAGATTACCATTTATTATCTTCTCTATATACAGTGGCTCCCACTGATATTTGGATACTCTTTAGAACAGTGTAACGTTTTTAGAATTGAACCTAGCGACTTGAGTTTCTTTTGTGAGAAGTTAGAAGGATTGGTATACTAGATGACGTGTGTGAAAAATTTGGAAGAAATTGCAATTTGTGGGAATCGCGAGGAAAATTGTAAAGGTCACTGTTTACAACTTTTTCTGTCTGAGTTTGTAATGAAAATTCGAAACATACGTTTTTTGCAGATCTATGTCAATTATGTATATGCTGAGAATTTCATCGAAATTGGTTGACGGAGGAATAAGCGACAGGCGTCGAAAGATACAAGAATCTTCAAAGTCGTGAGATAGT
Source organism: Habropoda laboriosa (assembly GCF_001263275.1). NCBI lineage: Eukaryota > Metazoa > Arthropoda > Insecta > Hymenoptera > Apidae > Habropoda > Habropoda laboriosa. The sequence continues at coordinate 368,826 of NW_017100288.1, read as the reverse complement.
GCGATTTTCGCAAACTTTAACCGTTTGCAGCTCGTAGCAACGTTAATCTTTTCAAAATTTTTTGTACACGTCATCTAGTATAACAATCCTTCTAGCTTCTCAAGAAAATTCAACTCGTTGGGTCCAATATTTAAAAAGTTATACTGTTCTGAAGAGTGTCCGAATATTAGTGGTAGTCGCTGTAGGTATTGGCGCCAAGAGAAAACCTCAATTGAAATTTATCATCTCACAGTGACGATAAAATAAAAAATCCAGCAATTGTACACAAATGTTGCGCCTAGCTAGAATATTGTTCAGTTAGTATCGGGCAAAGTTCGTCGACAATTGTAGCGAGGAAGAGAAAGAAACACGAGTCGCTTCCCCGACAAATCGCAGCGTGGCTAAAGGCCACCCCCTCGTTACACGAGACAGCGCGCGTAAACTGTAACGCTCGACTTCGCGATCAACAGCTCCCTGCCGGCATGGTAAACGATAATGCCGCAGAACGTGCGTAAAAAGCAGAGGTTAAACAAGTTGGTCGCTGGGAGTATCGTAAAAAAGAAAGCGGGTAAACTGAAACTTCCCTTGAGGAGAAGCACGCATTGTCTCGCGCCTCTAAGGGTGCAACGACATTCTCTGCCCCTCGTTTTCTAGCGTGTACCAGGCTTAAATCGTTGGAACGAGAGTATATACACGGAAGACTGATCGAAATTACGTTTGCTTGCGGTACTATGAAAGTGCTCGTGTATCACGGTGCAATGGTAATTAACGGGTTCTCTTGGATATAACGCTGATCTCGTGCGAGAGTTTAGAATCCGTAGGATTCTATAGTCTGAGCCGAATATATTGGCCGGTCACGGCCATTCGTTCTTCGAAGCTTTTTCACACCGACGAACTATACCAAGTGTATTATCATAGTACAGTAGTATAATCGTAAGATTCGAAACGTGTTTACTTTGATTCTTGGTAGATTTCACGATCTCTCTTGGCCTTGTGAGGGCACACCTCTCTCGTCTGTCTTTTTTTGCCAATATCCTTTTTCCGTGTTATGTTTTATGGGGGCACTGCAGTCGTAGTTTAAAGGCGGAATGGAAAGATTGCATAGAACGACTGTTAACTGCCGAACGATAAGAGTGGAGCCGAAAAACGACGGAGGAGAAATGGCCTCGACCGGCCAATATATCTGGCCTCTACTATAGCTATCCTTTACGTTTCGCCGGAGCTGAGAATATTTCCAACTTGCAGTGATATGCTTTTTTTTATTCTGCTTCGATCTCATTTTGCAACGTTTATTTTATTTGTACTCTTAACGACGGACAAATGACTAAAGTAGCAATTGTCTTTGCAAATGCGGCACAGAAAGCTTGAATAAGATTTCTGCTAAAAGGTGATGGATAACTGTGAAATGGACTTGTCTAAGTAGCTTGTGAAATTTACGTGGATCTATCTTTTTTTCTTTACTCAAAGATATCACAAATTGCATTCTTCTGTCAAAATCAGAAATTCAATCCTTGAAATTTTCCTTGGAAACTGGACAAATGAAGTTGCTTACAGAAATAAGTGTACATGCAATAAGTTAGAGTCTATTCAGCTCCAGCAGGCAGCATTTTATAATCATTGCCAAACTGAAAAGGACAAAGCAGAACTCCCATCTCGGGAAAACCTCATTACACAAAGCAGTCGTCAAAATTAGATTCGCAATATCATCTCTGTACCAAATGCAACAATACCTCGTTTCCCCTCTGCAATTGCAACTAAATGAACTTCATTGCATCTACATACGTTTGTATATTTTATTCACCTGTTCACCGTTCCACCTTATCCGCCGCGATACACACTTCAAACCGAATTATTATCGTTACATTATGTTAACATTCTAAACCGTGTTATTTCAAGCACACGATACATCCCCCGAAAATAATCCCCGGAATAAACGAACGAATACTCTCCCCTCAGCATCGAGCAAAGTGAAAATCCTTTTTCAATCTTTCCCGCACTGACGATGCAGCAATCCGAGTAATATCGCGGGAAGCCCGCAGACGCAAAATACAATTACACTATCCCTTGAAAATCAAATTTCACTCTCCATTAAATTCATTTGCTCGAAAAGAGAGAGAAAGAAGAGGGCGGAAAAAAAAAATGTTGGAACCGCAGAATTCATCATCGATCGATCGATTTCGCACGTTCGAGGCTAGGCCAGGGCTGGGAAAATTCATCGTTCCACGGTTCAACGGCTAGGATTATGCAATCAGAAAAACGGTGGCGTTAATCGCCGGCTGTTTATTCCCCCTGTGCTCGTTTTTAAAGACCAGCTCGCTCGCTCGCGGGTGATACGACGGTCGCGGTTGAATTGCAGAAATTATGCAAATCTAGCCGGGCCAGACTCCCCCCGGGGTCATTGTCATTACCGATCGCCGTATAAATATGCACGCGAGCAATGCGTGCACCCACGCGAGATACAGTATCAGCCGCGGCGACGCAATATTCCAACGCCGATCCGCACCTGCGAATTCGAGCTATGTACCGTTTGCTATCGATCCCGGGCCCGGCCATACGCCGTGGAATTCGCTCGATTATCGAAATTTCGTGACGAAATACCTCGGGTTGCGACACATTTTATCAGGGCACGGCCAAATGAACGTTCGGGACCCGATTAAGCATGACGAATCCGTACGATAAGTGGTCGGTTGTACTTTGGAGTTGTTTTTTCTTTACTTTGAGAAATGTGCAATTATTTGATCGTCGTGAGCATACATGCAGTCGAGAAATGCGGACTTTTTCGGTCGAAACGATTTCGCCGATTTCTGCGTGGAAATGCTGCATCGGTATCTCGAGTAAACTTGAGGAGTGCCTCGTTGTGCAAATTTAGAGGTGAGGATTGTTGAGAAATTGTGAGACTGATTCGTTTGAAATTGCCGGTACTTTGAAGAGAAACTTTTTTTGAAAAGATTGTTCCCCTGTTTTTTACTATATTCTCAAGAATGTAAATTCGCGTAAAAATCCGCAGTCTAACGATTGAAATGCCTTTGGCCAAGTATGTAATGACTTCTGCCGAAATAAACAATACACTAATTTATTTTCCATTAATCTTTCCAGCCTCTACGTTCTGTATACGGTCAGAAGGGAAAAAAATATACATTCAACTCTAGTCGTTCTAGTGTTAAATCAAACGACTTACGATCTAAGCAGAAGCAAGCAAGAAAAGAAAGAAAGCGCGTGTCGCGCGTCGAACAGTAGAGCCGTCTCCACGAGCAATTTATCGACGTGGCGCTCGTCAAATTAGTGCGCCGTCGTCGTCGTCGCGACGATAGAACGGAGTTGCGGGATTGTTTATGGCAACTTTTCTCTTTTTTCGCCGCTCGTTCTCTCCGCGCTAGACAGAGGGACGACCGTCTGCGGTAATTAATCTCATTAGCGGCACGGAGGATCCGCGCGAACTAATGAGATGCCAGTGCACGATCTTGCCGCGACGACACGCGTTCCCTGATATTTCTCCTTCGCACCTCTTTGATACCAAGCCCACCACACTAATCTCCTCTCCTCCCCCGCGTGTTCGCCGGTATTTTTTAACGAGCAACACGCCGTTCACTTCGCCACCGAGCCACGTAATTTTTTCTTTCCCCTCCACGCCGCCTACCCCTGCGCAACCACGGTCCAGCCCAGCGGAGGAAAGTTTTAATTAGTCCCCGCGAATGACAATTCTTCGAATGTTCCCAATGCTTCGGTTCGCCTTCGTAGCAGGTTCGTTGGTAACCGAGAGAAGAAGAGTCGCGGTCAGATGTGACCGAAAAAGTCGGTAGAGAAAAGAAGGGAAGGAGCAGGTCTGCGGATCCGTTTTATCCGTATCAAAGTTTCACCTCCTTTCTCCCACCAACCTCTCTCTCTATATACCACGACTCTCGTTTTATCAGCGTCTACATCTCGTTCTGCATCCCGCGGAGTAAAATTCACTTGACTGGAAGTTCTTGCATGAATGAGAATCGAGGACCGAAGAAGAAACGAGTACCGCGTAACGTTGAAGAAAGAAGAGAGAGAGAGAGTTGGAAAGGGAGACGTTGTGGAGAAAAGGGAGAAAAGGCAAGAGGGAGAGAAAGGGGTAGGAGGAAATGGCAGAAAGGACATGGAGGCGCTCCAGACTCCTTTTTCCATTTATTTTTACCACCGCCACAGTACTCTCCTCCTACTCCCGTTTTCCCTCCCCCTTGACGAGGAATTTCGCATTTCTTCAGCCCTCGAACAGTGTCCCAAGACCTCGCAGACTGTGATATACAGGGTGGGGCGATAACTATTGCCACCTGGAATCGCTTGCTCTTTTATCGTACTGCGAAATTGCTCGGACGAAACGTGAATACCATTAAGCCGGGTGCAATTTTTCTCTTTTCTTTCTTTCTGTCTCTCGTTTTGGTCTTTCTCTTTTTCCTCCCGCTAATTCGTTAATGACTTGATTACGGTCGAGGGAAATACGATGTTTAGCATGACCGGTGGAAGGAAGGGTTGGTATCTGCGTGCTTGTGGTTTTTATGGGGGCTGTTTCGCCAGATTGAAAATTAATTCATCGCACGAATATCGAATGGCAATGCATTATTGGCGCTTCTTTTTTAATGGATTTATTTCATTTTTAATGCTGTAGAAAATTCGAAGATTTGAAATTACATATATTTATATGTTTCTTTCTAATCGTTAGATTCAATACTTTCCGTACCAGAAATTTCAAAGAAAGCTCAAAATTTCTACTCGAATAGGTACCTAAAGACAGCAGTCTCGGAGCTACCAAATATCAAATTTAAACGTCTCAAAGACAGATGTCCGCAGTCAAAGGTTAAATCGTACAACAGTTCTCTCGACGAACACACCGGGTGTCCCAATACTTACGAACCCCACGGTGTATTTACTCCCATGATAAAATTCAGAAAAAAGTGGAGTTGATAAGTTTAACTCCTGAGAGGTTTGTATCCGAGCCTCTCTCCGTACGATACCTTCGACATTTCTCCCGAGTAAGTTTCTGTCCGCACAGTAACGGAAGATCGAACAGTATTTCCAGCACGATTACTGTTCCACACCCTCTCTCCCCACACATACACACACGTGTGCACGCATAGAGAAACGAGAGGCAGAAGAGTACTACCAGCGGCAACGCGTTTCACCGTTGCGGCCCCACGTGCGACCTGTCGAAGCCGACCCCACGGCACGTTCCTGAACCGAGAACCACCCCTTTACACCCTCCGGGCTCTCCTACCATCCCGCAGGGAGGCGCGTGAATGCACTTTGCCAAGCGAAATATTCTCCTCTTCTCGCCTGAAATTTATCGGCGCGGCGACGTTAAGCCCCTTTCACGCGGAAAGCGGATTTCTTGTCATCTTTGGCTGGCGTAGAGAGAGAGAGAGAGGGTATACGTATCCTTTTCCTACGTTGTAAAGACTCACGTCGATCCGTGTCTCGAGATTTACGGGTGAAACTTTCCGAATAAGTACGCCACCGTCCCGGTGCGAGCGTCAAATTCGCTTTTAACGGAGCACAATATGCATTAAACGGCCGACTTCTTCCTACCCCCCACGGTGAGATTTGATTGCTCGCGAGCGAACAGCGTAATCCACCATTGTTCCCTCTCTCTCTTTTTGCAGGGGTGGTTGTTTCCACGAATGAAAGAGTTTTAGCGGATTCGTGTTAATGTCTGTGCTCCACGTCTGTAGGACGGAATTTTTCTGGCCACTAGACGTTCACACATCTTTTCAGGTAGCCGAATATTTTTGTGTTCGAGGCTGTTTAAGTTAATAATCGCTCGGTTTCGAACTGAAGTGTGCAAGGTGGAATGATTGGATTGTCGCGAATGAGTGTCGTTAACGCTCAGCGACACTGTAAGTCACTGAGGATATGTGAAATATGAAATTTACCCTTAATTGCCGTATAATAACGGTATGAGATCTGATAAAAAGAGTTAAAGAAAAATGAATTTTAATTCCAATTTTCGGATTAATTTGCAAAACTGAAGATTGCCAAATTTAATTAACCCACGATACATCAGCTTTTCTTACGTAGTATAGTACTAAAATAGTGAATAGCTGACGCTTAGATGGATAGTAAGGAAAAGAAATCATACGTCAAGGGGTTAAGAAAATGTAAATGTTTAAAAAAAAGTTTACGAGAATTTCGTGTTTCTATCTGTTTCTAAAAATCTCAGTCTCACAGACGGTATTAATACACGATCGTTCATGCACGAAAGTTTCACGTGACCGGTAAAGAGTTGAAATATACAAAATATAGAATTTGAAGAGCAGATTGAACGACGGTGATTTATGTTGCGTAAGTGGCGGCTTGTTTTCAAATAGTTCCAAACCTTTTATCTATCGAGGATCGATGGTACTAAAAGGGGTGACCAACCCCTGGAGCAAGCGGGGCTGAGAACTCTCGCGAAGAGAACTCTCGTGTAACGTCTTGATTAAGTAGTGGTTTACACCCTCCGGCGTGTAGGGCCACCCTCGTAAAACAAGCTTGCCCTCCTGCGATTCTCTACTTGACGCGTTAAATGCTCGTGTACGAGAAAAACGCGTGATTTGTGTCCTACGTGAACGACAAATCGCCGTGGAACGGAACAAATTTATTCACCCTGAATCGAGAAGACACCGCGGGGGAAAATTATGGAAATTATTCACCAAGAAATTACCTACACTCTGCATTTCAAATTGACTTGTTTCAACCCTCTCGCGAGCAAATGATTTTTTTCTTAATTGATCATTTACCCGGCGAACCAATCGCGCGTAATGGGACACTAAATTCGGAACAATTTTTCTTGGAGCGCTCAAGTGGGACGTGTATATGTCACAGGTCACTTGTAATTTTTTTAACCAATCTTCGGTAAAAGCGTATTGATCAAATAATTATCAGGTAAAGAGCGAAGTGAGAAGGTATGCGAGATTCGGTGAAAAATAACGCGAAACGAAGATAAAGCAGGGTTTTTTAATTCGCTATCTTTAAATCTAGCACGAAATTAGTCTCAGGTACGATGCTCCAATTTTCTAAATGAAAAGCGCTCCGAGTATAATCTCCGGCAGAAGAATAATCCGGCTCTCAGAATTCTCTATTATAAAGTAATGCTAAAAGTGTTGGTCCATTTGTAGAATAAACGAACAATCTAACGAACTCTGTATTGAAATGGAAATAAATCTGCTTTCGGACAATTTCGAATATTTGTCGTTTCACGTTTAATCGTATCTCCGACAAAAATAAGGAAGAAATGGTATTAAAACAATATCCGCCAAACGAGTTTTCGTTAGCTTCGTCGAGTTATTAATTCAATCGTCCCACTCGAAGATTTATTTCGCGAATTTCAATGTCGAAAGAAATTCAAGCTTCCTTCAAAACATTCGCGATTATTATTTCATACAGAAAATTCCTATTCATGAGAGCGCTGTCTGCAACGAGCTCTATGGATGCAGATTACACCGTCGGGAGGTTCTCCTTTCCTCTAGGACTACATTCATTTTAACAGAGAGAAAGAGAGAGAAAAAAAGAGAAGATAATGTCGAATGCCGGAGAAGCGTCTTGATAAACCTGCACTCCTCACTCTTATTAGCCATGAATACAAATGAGCTAATTCAACGTGAAAGCACAGACGGTGCATTCTCTATCAAAAGTACAAGCCATACGTATTTTCATCCTATTGTATTACAATGTTTTTGTGATAAAAAAGATGGACATCTTCTAGAAGATTCGAGTATATAGATAATTTAATTCGATATTTTTATTCTTTCTCCAGTTCATGGTAATAATTCTTCTGTTGTGTATAAATGTTATAAATATAAACAAATTGTTTTACATATTTTACCTGTCGTGTAATATATCGAAGTTACAATGATATATATTACGACAGTAAAACTGTTGGATCGTGTAATATAACAGAGTTTGAAGTATAAATTATTTTGGAGAATTTCGAATTTTCAATTATTTCATTAACCCTTTCGTTGCTGAATATTCGTTTGCTCTGTGTTGTTAACACTTTTTGGTGCACTTCCACCTTAATTTCATCTTTTCTGCACTTTCGTTTAAATTTAGTAAACAAATTTTTAAACGATACGACGAAAATAAAAAATTTTGCGATACTGGTTGAATATCTTCAATCTACCAGGTGCATTGCGTGCTAAAATCTGCCGCAGCGAAAGGGTTAATGACAGAGAAACCGATGGGTACGATTTAGGACACCAGTACGATATTATAGGCAATGATAGTGAAATTGTTAAAACACGACGTAGAGCAGTGTTAGAAATATAAACTATGTAAGGCGTTGTGCGACGCGCCTAGGCAACGACCGCGGGACCCGAGCCGCAGGGGGCCCTAGACAAGGAGCAGCGCAGGCTGCACCCCCCACCCCACGGCTTGCAGGGGGCCCTAGACAAGGAGCAGCGCAGGCTGCACCCCCCACCCCACGGCTTGCAGGGGGCCCTAGACAAGGAGCAGCGCAGGCTGCACCCCCCACCCCACGGCTTGCAGGGGGCCCTAGACAAGGAGCAGCGCAGGCTGCACCCCCAAAAACGGGAAAAAGGGCAGCGGCCCACACATTATTGTACCCAACCATCGACCAGCGAACCAACGTCATTTTAAGAATCAGTTATTCTAAGCCCTTGTAATTCTTTACTCTTACAACTATTTCGACGAATTTCGAATTTTCAATTATTTCATTAACCCTTTCATTGCTGAATATTTGTTTGCTTTGTGTTGCTAGAACCTTTTAATGCACTTCCACCTTAATTTCGTCTTTTGTACGTTTTCATAAAAATTTTCGAACAACACGGCCAAAATAAACAAATTTCGCGATACTGTTTGAATATCTTTCATCCACCAGCCGCGTCACGCGCTAAAATCTGCCGCAGCGAAAGGGTTAATGACAGAGGAACCGATGAGGTACGTTTTAGAAAACCGGGGTACGATATCATCAAACGAGCATGTTCAAAGGATCGCAGACACACTATCCATAAACCTCCCGCACCTTGGCGCGTTGAATCCACTCAAACAGGCGTCGCGCGGCTCATAAATAATCGCGGCGCGATTCCGCCGGCTTTCAAAACAAATTTCCGTCGGTTCGGTTTAATTTTCGGCCCCGGGAACCGGTAAACTTTATCGCTGCACTAATTACCGCGCGTCGTGGCTCATGTTTATTAATGTTGACCCGCTCCGCGCTGCGCGCGCGCGCGTAAACGTTGCGGTCGCATGATAATCACTGGATCCGCCGTATTTATGAACGGCGTGCCATGGGGAAATTTCTCGTATCGAAGGACCGCGATACCCTGACAATCGGTCCCCGCCGGATATTGCTGGCGGCACACGAACACCGAATCTGTGCCCCTCTCTATCGCCAAGTCTGCAACTGACAGTGACCGATGAACTTTGAAAATCTTTCTCAGCTAGCTACGAGAACTTGGAACGTCCCTCCGTGAACCACGAACGGATCTCCTTTCGCGGATGATTTGACCGCGGAACGGAAGGAAGTTAAATCTCCCGTGAGAACGCACTTCGAGAGAAGTTCACGTTGAATGTAACAAGATCGACGAATTGTGGGACGATGTTTGTGTGACATTGATCGGAGTAAATAAAGATGCTGCGGGAATTCTTTGTAGAAGGAAAGTTTGCGGAAAGTTATCCGTTACTTTTTCCTATGGAAATTCGCTGTTTATGTGTTTGTCGAGGTTCCGACGATACGGGTATGGGATGGTGTGAGGTGAAAAATTTGAATAAGCCTGGTATAAAGTGGACTTTGCGTGGAATTAACAAAGGATTCGTTCTTGTGTGTATAATGAAGGGTTGAAGCATAATTTGGTTTTAAGTTTCTTTTTTTTATTTTTCGGATTTGTTCAGAGTATAAAGATGAAATTTTGTTGCTAGATATTTAAAGGATATGTTGTTGGGTTATTTTGTAAGTTCTTGCCCAAATTGAGAAAGAGTCCAATGAGAAATCGAAGAGGTTTTATAGCCACAGAATGACTGTGCCAAAAAAGTGGGAAGAAGTTGTGAAACGAGAAGGCGATTACATTTTTCTAGTAAAATTTAAAAGTATGTTTGATATATCGATCTAAATTTCTTATAGAATGATTTAATACTTTCGTTCAAGTTTCTTATTCACATGTTCAAAAATTGATTTACTTTATTTAGTAATCGAGAGTGACAAAAATTTTCTTAGAAATCACATTTATAATAATTTGTAAAGCAATACTCTCATGGAAAATTCATATTAATTTTCATATAATTTCAAACCACAGGAGACTATAAAATTTGCATGTAATTTGATCAAATTTGAGTTTGTACAGACCACAAACCTTTTCATTTAAAAATCTGTAGATCGAAACAAATCTGCATCTCGATTGAACTATAAAAAAAAGCAACAGAAGCTACTATATCTGACAAACCGTGTATCACTAAAAAAATCTAATACCGAGTTAATATTTGAAAAGTCAGAAAAATTAGGAGAATTTCGAAGAATTTTAAATCATTTGAATTGCCCCGAAAGAAGGCGAGGATTTCTAAAGAACGAAGACGAAAAAGAGGACGGGTTGAGTAGCCGAGGAGAGGATTTCTGAGCCACTTTAACGCCGATTAATTACGATCCTCGATGTTTCGCGGCTTTTTTCCTTCGCTGCGTTGAACAGACGAGAAGGGCATGTTCTAAAAAACCGCGCACCACCGGCAAGATTCTATTTCTGAGACCCATTCAAGCCGACTGAGAGCATTTCCCGCCGCTTCTTCAAAAAAAAAAAAAAAAAGAAAAAAAAAAACAATT
>NW_017100288.1:356571-357881 GCF_001263275.1 Habropoda laboriosa | reverse complement strand
CAATTCGACGAGCGGCCGACGTCGCGCGGAAAAGATTTGCCTTTCAAATTAACAGCAATCCGACAAGAACATCTATGAATATAAATTTCATTTTTAGCGGTGGAAACGCTGCGAAAACGATTGTCAAGGAGAATACAAATTTTGCATCACGTACGCTTTGATCTTCGATATTTCTCAATTACAAACTTTATTCCGAGCGATTTAAATTTCAAATTTTCCCGCGGTTTTTCTTTCTTCCGTGTCACGACGATTTTTTCAAAATTCAACCGTAAAATATAGATCAGAATTGATGTTACGTAGATGAAAGTTTCGTCGAAAGACTGCTTAAGGACTTTCATTGTTTACTTTGAAAAAAATCGAGTAGTCAAGCGCAATTACGAACGATTAAAAAATAAATTAAAAGTAGCTATAATTCCAGATCTTCGTATTGTTTTTAAATCGAATCTCTGTTTAGTATTTTGTCGGCGATGATTCCACAGCATGGTTATTTATTCGTATTTAATAAATATGCAAGCGAAATTTACGGTACTCAAGTTTGAACGACTAACGAAGGATCGAAGCTCTCTCGAGTTCGTCTTTGATTCTTTTCGAGATATTGATGTAATTATGGTATTAATATGTATTTCTACGGTATTACTGCCAAAGCAATTTTGCATTATGCAATGTGATGTCAGATAAAGTAGCTTGGATGCATAAGTTTGAGACAATAAGCTATTACACGAATAACTTCCAGCTACAAAGTTAAGTAATTCTACCTTCAAAGAGCAATATGCTTTGTATCTTGGCTTCTTTGCATCAATTCGTTCCCCGTTATCTTCTCTCGTTCTTCTTACTGCTTAAGGTTCGCTTATGGAAATATGAAGCAGTGTTGTATTTTTTATCGAATAATTTTACTTTCGATGGCATACTTAAAATGTTGCCTTTAATAAGATTAGAAAATACCGTGTTTCTGTTGTTATTAATATGTCGAAATAATTTCGTAAGTTAATTTATGTTCTAATAGTAAATTTCTCCTCAGGTGACATTTTAAATTTCAAAGTCACTTGAAAAGCACGAACAGTAGCACAAACTTTAATCTCATTAAATAATTGGAGCACAAATTATGGCGAAACCTAAGTACATTTTTATTTTTATTTTTGAAAAAGTTCCCAAAAGGTTGCATTTGTTATATTATTTCTCACTTAGACACTTGTTCCATAGCATTAATATATTTTATTTTTGTAAAAGGAGGACAAATTTTTTTCACGGAAGAAATGGCAGAAAATTAAAGAAATTTCACATTTGATATAAAATTTTGTCAAGTCCAACTT
>NW_017100288.1:352611-356407 GCF_001263275.1 Habropoda laboriosa | reverse complement strand
AGTCCAACTTCACCTAAAATTTTATTTCATTTTAAAAAACAAAAGAATGTTTCTTCTATCTTATTCATCCTTCGAAACCATTTAAATTACGTATAAAAATATTCTCGCACTACCATATCTACAGAAGATAATTAGGTGGCCTGTTTTACGTGGCCAACCCTGTATAATCTCATGGTCTGTTAGTCCTCGCTCTGGAATTAAGACGTCAGTAACGACCAATTCTAATCGATTTATCAGTCTGAACCTAACAGGAAACGGAGACAGACGTCACATTAAATTACTGTTCCTCGTTACACAAAGAGCTGTCTTTTAATAACCACGAAATGTTTGCATTCCTAACAAACTGCCAGGCGCGCCCAAACAATATTCTTCGCAATTCCAATAAAACAATCATCTCTACCCTTCGATTCTCCCGAGAAACTCATAAACCAACTTCTCATCTCTTTAATCTACCAGCAAACTTCCCATTCCCAAATTCCACTCGAAACTTCCTCTTCTCCATTCGTCAAAAAGACACGCTGCAATCTTGAAAACCACTCTACATCATCCCTAACATTCTTCCATTCAAGGGACAATTTTCCCATGCACGTCACCAAACTTCTCCACTGTCCTAACCAACACCTCGATATACACCATCCAACAACAGAACAGACCCCTTATTTTCGAATTCCTCTTCCCGAAATTCCATTCCAAACTTCCCTACCTTTATCTCACTGAGAAGGTCTCGTAATTTTCAACGTCACCGTTGTTACACCATCCCGGTCCAACCACACACTCCAGTTTCCGTCAAATCCGAGAGTTCACGGTGTCCCTTTTTTTCTCCTCATCCCTCCGCGAGTCGAAGATTAATTGTCGCCCGCCGGAGAGAAGGTCCGGCAAACGTCGAGTGTACAACGTCCCGGCCATTCGTTTCGAGATTAAGATCACGTTCTCGGGACGCCTCAATCGTAGAACAGAGAGAGACGGGCAGCGGGAAACACAGCAATTTGCAGCGCGTTGCCAGCCCAGAGGGAAATCACTAGCTTGTGTATACGTTATGCACAACCATGAGGTGGAGAAGTAGGAGGAGGAGTTAGGGGGGGTTTAGGATACTCTCTGTACACACACCATAGTAACAGGGAGGTGTTAATAGCTGAAGGTGGGCACTGACGGTGCTTAATATGATTGACAGCACGAATGGGTAATTAACAACCGAGTCGCTTTCACGTGCAGCGTACACCGGGCGTCTGAGGGGGCGGCAAATTTAGTGCGGCCAGACTCGCTCCTCTAACGCGGTTATCCTAAGTTTAATTACTCTAACAGATATTTGGGGAACGCTGATAGCGCTTGGCCGTGCGTCTACGCGCCATTCGTACACCTCCCTCCACCCTTGAATATTTTGCGAAGAATGTACACTGGCGAAATTAATTATCCTGCCTGTGGTGTGACTGCAGGTTGACTTCTTTTTTTTTTTTTTTTTTTTTTGTGGAATTATGTAGGGTGTTACAACTGCAATTTTGTAGAGGGTCCGGTAAGAAGATCTGACGATTTACGTGGTTGTAGATTGTTTACAGTATTTTTGTGTCATGCGTGGTCAGTTATCAGTTTACGTTGCAAGTTCTTTGGAAGAAGAATTGGACTCAGTTTCTGGATTAGGGTTGTTGTTATAGTGGATGCGTATTCGAACGAAGTTAATTATGTGAAAACAATCGAATATGAATACAGATTCTTACGAGTGTTTACATTGCAGTCTTCGTGTTTCATTGGTCGGAACGTCGGTTCGTCTGAATAGAGGCATTCACTATAAGTGCAGCCTTAATCTAGGAATACGTGCTTGACTTGTATATTATCGGTTAGGTTCGGAGACAAATTAATCGCTTTGCTAGATCCTGTGTGATCTGCTTCGATTCGATGGTACCGCGTTCGCCAATAATGACAATATGTGTGCCCTATTTCTACGATTGTGTTAGAGAAAGTAGGCTTGTAGAGATACGACCCAATTAGACTTGCATTTCTTCAGTAGGACTTCTTTTCAGTTCTGCACAGTAGGTACTATGCAGAGATGAGAAGTTGCGATAATTCGTAGAAAATTTTTAGTCAAAAATGGATGTCGATTTGTGGGTTATTATTGAGAATTTGCGAATTTGTCGGATAATTTGAACAAGTACGATATTGCTTTTTGCAAAATTTTAATGGACGATTGGTTTATTTTGATAAAAAAACATGTTCTTGAAAATGAGAATTGAAAATCGCGATGGTCAAACTTTGTCTGATTAACTGTGGCTGGAGTGTTTCTTTACGTGTTGCAAGTGGAATTATCTTTTTTATATCAGTACAGTATGGAGGTGGTGGATATGGTTAATCAGTTTGGTGCAGAATTATTGGTAGTATAATTTCCTGGATAAATCGAGATTGAATTCTTTTAATTAAGAATCAGAATTTAAGTGTACAATTTTATTTCTCAAATTGGTAACCCACACGTCTTAAAAGAGAAAAGCCTTTCACTTATCTTATCTGTAAGTCTTCGTTCAAACATTCTGATCGAAATTGATATTTAACGAACGTCAATATTCTATTAGAATAAGTCATCAGAGCTGATGAATCTTTATCGATACTACAAACACTCGAATCTTATTTTTTACATTTCGTATCCCATATATTAATTTTGTTTGGTGATAAGAAGGTAGGTTTCGTCGTAAAAGTAACAGCTTAAAAAAAACTATCTTTCGCTTTCCCACTTAAATTCAAACTTCGCATTCGTAAGAATACAATTCACTCAAATACTTTACAAAGAAAATTAATCATTAATATTTGAAACTTGCAAACATACTCTTTCTCTCCATTCGTTCGTTCCACATTCAAAAATTCTCATGGAACACTGTAATCTCTCTGTTAAAATAAATGAAATAAAAAAAGTTTGGAAGCAAAAAGGACATATTTCCACAATTGCCCATATTTTTTTCTCAAAATAGTGATTTCTTCTACACCTAAATGCATTTCTAACCTCGCTTAAACAGCCCATATCTCCTCTTTCCATTCCAAAGCGATTCTACGCAATTAAACCACGGCATACCTAAAAACTGACCGTGTTCGATGGAAGAAAGAGAGCACGGCCGAATTTCTTCGGCCAATAAACGAAACCACAAAGGCGAGAACTGCCTCTGGTCTCGGCGAGAGGGTCCTTTTAACCCATTCGACCGAGCACAAACACGGAATATCTCATGCCCTTAACCTGAATTTTGCCTTCCAATTACCTTTCAAGCTGCAGGTCGATATGGAACCGGAAAGGGTCCTGGCGTGATTGGTCACGGCCAACAGCAAAGGTGTGGCCGTGATGAAGCTCTTCGACTTCGGCACGAACTCCTTGTGCACCGCGTAGCTACGCGTGCGTCGCCGGAAGATCGGCGAGTCGAGGAAGCTGTCGTCGTATTGTGGCATCTTAAGAAGCCGTATCGATGAGCCACGATCGATCTTCGAAACACGGATCACAATCACGATTTCTCTCACACGTATCCATCGTTTCACACGATTTCTTCAAAGCAATCCTCTTCCTCATGCTGCACCGGTCACTAATTGTACACGCACACCTTACCGGATAATTAAGTCGACGTTAGAACCAACTTGCTGATCGATCTTTTTCACGAAACTGTTGTTTTCACGGAATCTTCGCTTGCGTAAGAATCACTGTAGACATTGTTTCTTCCTTTTCTCGTGGACGTAGTGGTGAAGGTGTTTGATTAGTTCGAGTAACACGATGGATTCAGCGTTGCACAAGAGATTGATGTTCGAGAAAGTTTCGTATTTTTTTTTTTTTTTT
>NW_017100288.1:347186-352591 GCF_001263275.1 Habropoda laboriosa | reverse complement strand
GAGGAAACGTGTATTGTTGCTTCAATTGTCTTCGCGCTGTTTTGTTCTTTAAATAGAAATTACGTTTGGATAAAATATGCGTAATAATGTAAGATTTATGTTGCAGATTGTGCAATTTCATTGAGGAATCTGGAAATGAAGTGCGTATTCTTATTTCCTGATTTCTGTGATAGAATCGTACTATATGTATTAAAATTATTATTACACATATTCTATATTTGTTTCGTGATTGAAAAATGGCCGAATAAATGAAAATTTGACATAATCGTATTATACAGTTATATCTTTGTTTCTTTCACTTCGCGGTGCTCGAAATAATTGGAGGATGAAACATGTTCCAAAAGCTGCTTATACAGCCTATACAGAACGATCGAATAATCGAATAAAAATTCTACTGAATTAATAATCACCACATATTGTTCAAAATTAATACATTTTTATACTTTGTATATTTAACTCTTTTGTTTTTAAATTTCAAACCTACTCTATCTATTTCTTAAAATGATTCAAAATCACTCGCGAACTAACACTCAACGTTCAATACAAGAACTTCAATTTTTCTCTCTAAGAATTTAATTAAAATTCTTCAATAATTAACTTGCTGTCTTCCTCTTTATCTCCGCGCAAGAAAATGCCGATTGAAGAAAAAAACTATCCAAAACAGTATCGATACTCGAGCCAATTCTCCGAGGATCTGGGCGCATACTTAAATTCCCGAACAATGTCACACTCTAATTACTTTGAGCAACGCACGACTGTTTAGCAACTTTCGAACGTCGTTATTCAATTAGTCGATGAGCAATAATCAGTTTCACTGGGTAGATGGACTCGATACAACGTGGAAAACCAGACGGAGCCGATATATCGATTCTTTTTTTTTGCGAGCATGTTACGCGACGCATGATGATAGTGGGTAGGCTATGGTTATCGATGATCACTATCGAGCAAACGTAAAGTCAGCAGACATCTTAAACACGCTATAGAGCATATGTAATTACACATGATCTCACGGACAGTATATTTAGCAAGTGATTCTACGAGTTCACGTTGTAAACAGATAACGCCCAGTGACAATACGCTGTTTGCTGACTAGCGCGTAATTAACGACACGTGATATAATTTCACGATACTGCCACCGTTGAAGTAACGAACGATTGCTCGGAGTAATTTACGCGGATGGTTAATCGCGAATTTCGTGCCTTCGCGGCTATGTGTGCGACAATGAAAGATCGGTGAAAAGAGCGTATTGGATGCAGAGAAAATCTCACGATTTTAATACTGTGCGTTTCGTTTTCCTTCTTTTCTTTTAATAAATATTTTTAGTAGGATGTACGGTTTTAACGTGGATTGTATGTTCGAAGACTTGTTGGAAAGTGAGAAATTTTAGTATTTTAGAAATACTGAATACTGTTTTAAAAATTTTTAGAAATTTTAGAGAAGTTTTTAACTTAAAATCGATTTATTTGTTTAAAAATGTTTTTAGTTTAAATATTATTTAAAGTTTTCTACTTTCTTAACGTCAGTGTTCGTGCAGTCCTCAAGGAACCTAAACCTGACACTTGTAGAGTCAGGGACTACGTTTTCGAGCCTCGCGCCCGCCTTTGTAGTTTGCCGAACGTAGACAAGGACAGCGAGTAAAAGATAAGGATGAAACGTGAGTCGAGGCAACCAAGCGATTTAAATACCAACTTTTTTCATTTTACGTTTTTTTATCCCGAAATTTTTCTTAACATATTGATGAGATTTTTCTGATGAAAATGACATCAAACACGACATAATTTGAACAACATTTACTTATTAACACGTTCACTGTCACGCCAGATATTTCACTGTATTAGTGGCCTATCGTTTGACTGCCAGTTGGAGAATTGGCCTGCCGTTTGACTGCCAGTTGGAGAATTGGCCTGCCGTTTGACTGACACTTGTAGTATCGGCCCTACATTTGACTGACACTTGTAGAATCGGCCCTACATTTTTTTTCAATAAGTATTAATAAGTAAATGTTGTTCAAATTATATCGTGTTTGATCTCATTTTCATCAGAAAAATCTCACCAACATGTTAAAAAAATTTCAGATGAAAAAAAGTAAAATTAAAGAAATTATATTTTTCTATTATGAATTGTTGAGCAGTGAAATCTCGTAAAAGAAACCGAGTGGTGTAGCGTTACTATACTGACACTTGTAGAGAATCTACTGTATTTGGATTGTAACTCACATAACTTCAAAATGAATTGCTACACAATCTTGGATAAATTTAAAACATAAAAGAAGGATGATGTTTTACTCCGAAATACCGTTATTCGACCAATTTTTCTATCAAATACTATTTATAAATTCATACTACAGCAAGCGAATAGTGAAAGTAATACACGAACGATGAATCAGTAATTCCATTCAACTGAAGGAATTCTAATAGCAAGAAATTACGCGATCTCTGAAACATGCGGTAGAAAATAGGTCAAAATATATTTTCTCTGATTTATCTTCAACAAATATGACATTCTTTGGCCGCAATGCTGAACAGGATTCGTAATTGATCGTAAATTCGTAGAGGTAGGAAAGCTCAGGTATTCAGATTGTACCGAATCAGTAACACTACGACTAAATATACCTGCGATGATACATTTAATCGCCTCGAGTACTATACCAAAGTAGAGTACCGATGCCTATTCGAGTTCCAGGATGTCTATTTTAACACGACGGATGTTCCGTTATGATTTCTTGCTGCTTCCTAGTCTTTCGTGTAATCTGGTAGATATAGTAATCGATATGCTTCATTTCCTCCGTCATTTTACAGGTAAAATAACAGAAGAAATGTAGTATCGATAAAATGAATATTGTAATTACGGAGAAATTATTTCTGAAAATAATTTCTGAAAAATTAATTTTTCTCGATTTCTATAATTTCATTTAATAGAATGTACAGAATACCTACTTCACAATGATTTTACCTATGAAAACTAGCAACCTGCTAGAAGAGAATTGGATGGCACAAGGACACAAGGATAAGCTTTACCAAGATCCAATTTTTAGGGGGTTATTCGTTGATAAAAATGCATTGAGCGAGAGGCGAGGTACAGTCGATGGAAGAAATATAGCCAGGTCGTAAATTAACCCTTTCATAACCAGTGGGACGCGTATGTCTCACTTCAAAATTGGAATAAAAATTGATCTCAATTTATTATCCATTATCGACAAATAAATAATAAATTAAAAAGAATAATAATTTAGTCACGAAAGGGTTAAAGCATTAAATAGCAGTAATACCTAGAATTGCATATGGTATTTTTTTACAGTTTTCAATTGGAACTGAATCAAAGCTAATGCTTCATTCAGATCTTTGTACAATTTTCAAAAATTACTACCACTTCCTTCCTAAGAAGAAACATTACGGTTGATTAGAATTTTACATTTGAATGGAAGAAGCAAGAGTGAATAATTATTATTATAGTTATACTTTATCTTTCCAGATTTCTCTCGATTCTCTGGTCGATATGCTCGAACGTGTAAATTTTGACGCCTGAGCGAACTTACGACCTCGCTATATTTCTTCCACCGACTATACGTCCAGGAGCGGCAAGATCCTTGAAGGTTCCATCAGTTTTCACGACAAACGATCCACGATTACTGGAGCGAGAAGTCGACCTCTTCTCCACCTTCGACCACCACCGTTAGCGGTTCTACGTCGCTTTTACTGCTTTTCGAACGACGTGTATGATTCGATACGAGAGACCAGGAGGTCAGTCGTGTAACTCGTTCCACGCTGGGTTGAACACAAGGACCGCGTTTTTCTGGCTTGCTTGCTCCTGCTAAATTATCGAGTTTTCTGGCAATATTTATACACCACGGGGCCGCGACTTCGAGCCTTTGTCGAAGAAATGAAACGTGCCTCGGTAGGCTGGCTGGGAAAATAAGTGTGAAACGAACGACAAAAAGAGCGGGAGAACATGGTACATAATATAGTTATCAACTGAACGTGATAAAGTGTAGAGAAAATGTCATCCCTCTACTTGCTAAAGCTATAACTTTTTGTCTGTCAAAAACTCTCATTTTTATGCGTCTCTCATCCAATTCGTCTTAAAGGAACAAAAATTTCAATCCATCCACTAGCAGAATAATTCAAAGTGACCAATTCACGTGAGTCACCCTGTACGTCTTTAAAATTCGTCTAAAAATACGGTTAACCTCGTGAAATGTTCGCGATACAATTGCCAAATCCTTCATTCGGTTTTCAAACGCTTTTCGGGTTACAAAAGCAAGGTTAACGACGATTCCATCGAGTACGATCAATCTTTCCGCGAAACAAGAAGAAATTAGGCGACTTTGGGAAGGGATCGACGGTCCCCTGGCTGCAATCTCGGCGACACGCCGTTCCAATTATTTAGCGCACTCTTCGCCGGCCTTGTAATCATGCAGATCCACGGGAATTTCGCGGCGGGCCGAGATTTCCTGATTAATAATAATTAGCACTGATGAACTTGCGACCTAGTTACTCGTCGACTTCCTGTCACGCCCAAGGCGGTTCGTTATTTTCGGAGTTCGATGGACCACCGGGGCTTCGAGATCCGAGCGATGTGCCCCTCGCGTTTCACGTCGAAATCGAGCCACGTTTTTCCGCCGTGGAAACGGGAGGAGAGACGACGACGGGTTCGTCAACATTTAAACACGAGCAGCCAGTTGAAATGAATCGCAACACGACTTCACCTCCGAAAATAAAATTGGTACCGGGTCGAGTGTAAAAATTTTTATCATCGGTCGACCGTTTTCTCTCTCTCTCTCTCCTTTTGTTTCGTCACGTCTGTTATTCGATTTTATTTATCTGTTTTTTTTTTTTGTTGTTTTCTCTCTCTCTCCGAGTAATAATGATATTGCGTGTACTGGCGATAGGAAATGTAATAACGAGCACCGTGAACAGCGAACGCGATGATAAATAAAGGGAAAAAAGCAGAGGGTGAGGTCTGTTGGTTGAAAAACATTGTGTCGCGCAATTAAAGCGCTGGAAATGACAGAATATTTAATTCGCGCGAATTGAAGTTAAACGCTTGAACGAGGCGACGTGTTTCGCGTGTGCCTTTCAATTTCAGGTGAAAATCAATTTTTGCAATACGTTCCCTGGAAAAATGACTGGTTTCGGTTATCTATTGTGTTTTTAGCATTATCTGGTTCATTACCGCACTGTTGTTAACGCGATTTATTTCAAGTTTGGAATTAATTATCGGCAGAGGATTGATTGTGATCATTTCGTTAGTTGGAAATTTTCGAAAATTCAGGAGGAAGAATCATTTTTTTTTTCACGAATTTTAGAGATGTTCTTGAAATTGGTGCTCTTTGATTTACGAAAAGGAACTTGAATTTCTGTAGTCAGATTATTCTTTTACCTTTTCTATTTATTTTCAACATAAAT
>NW_017100288.1:315402-347131 GCF_001263275.1 Habropoda laboriosa | reverse complement strand
TGAGTCATCGTTCACTCCATTCCAAATAAAAATTTCACCTTTCAAAAATCTATCAATATCAATCTCACGAGTATTTTCAAGATAAATACACGACCAAAAATAAAACCGTAAATCCACGCTCGAATTTAAATAAAAAAAGTGTGTGAAAAAAATCAGGAATATCCTCAAAGAACACAAAAGCGTAGATATATGTCAGAAAGTATTCACGCGGCTAAAAATGAAAGCGAAAATCCACGTTTGAATTTAAATATAAAAAGAAAAAAAGTATGAAAAAGTGTCCTGAAAGAATTAAAAGAAAACATTCCATCGTACGAATAATTCTCATTTCTCGCTAATGACTCGATAAAATTATAATCGCCGACGTTACGTGTCATCTTCGTTCGCAAAACATGGTCCGCGCGGATTAAAACGCACATTGGCCGGCTCCTATTCCGCTAACTAATCGGGCCTTGATCGCTTATTACGTAGCATCTATGTTCCGTTTGCTCCAGATCGAGCAGCGTGTCGCGATCTAGGTCGTCGAGAGCATCGCGGAGATCTTTTAATCGCAGCTTTGCGGAAAAATACGATCGATCGAACGAAAAGAAACGAGCGAAACGAAGCGAGAAACGCGTTTCGAACAGCAGATGCGAGAACGAGTTTGGCAGACGGATATATGTATCGCGTCGGTTCGACGACGATACCGATTAATCCGAACGTTGTTTGTGCGAAATCTGTCGATTGCGTACGCCTGTTTCAACGTGTTGCGACATTTTCGCGAGCGTGTTCCCATCGTAAACGAGATTTTTGCGTGTTAAAAAGTCCGTGTGACGACGCGGTGTCGTCGCAGCGATGACTTGGGTTAGTTTGCTCGGATGATAAATCTAGCTATGAGTTCACGATGATGTATATAATGCGATGTCGACGGTTCAAATTCGAAATAATTTCATGTACGAATGTCTTTTTTAAGAGTTCGTTAGTTTCTTTACTTTGGGAAATACAATCTTCTGAAAAATTGAACGAAACAATGATATTTGATAATTCTTTCAAATTTCCTTAACCCTTTCATTGCTATTGACGCCTTTTGCACACATTCATTTTAATGCAGTAAAACGGATTAAAAAGATTTTAAAACCAATTTTACAAATTCGAAATTTTGACACGGTCGAAACATCTACTGTGCGCCACGCGCGTTACGTATTACAATTTGCCGCAGCGAAAGGGTTAAGTAAAAAGAGACAGGGGTGAATTATGTTCATGAGGATGTTCGTTCAAAGAATTTAATAGCACCTTTCTATGCAATCTCTATTTCATAGAAACTTCAATGTTTCGTTCTGTTTTCAAAAATCAGCAGTCTATATAAATTCTCCAAGTAACAATCGAAAGAAATCATTACTATGAACCTTTTGACTCGTCTTCGAGCAATGTTACCAAAATCCCACGATGCTTTCATTCATCACATTTCACTCATCGTTCAACCTCCAATTCTCTCGCTGTTTCGGTATTCGAAAATGAGTATCGCACGAATTAGCAATTAATCCAACCTCCAGTCGAATAAATTACACGTGGGCACAGGTTGAATATATTCAAAGGTGAACATGTCTGTTTTAAAACAGTTCTCGAGCATCTCCGTCACGTATCAGCCTGGATTTAATCGATTTCAGAGAAAACGAACCGTGAATCCACGTTTTGCGAAGTTTGCAAAGGTGACTTTCAGTTCACTTGCAACAAATCACTGTCTAGCGTGGAGAAACTTTGCTCTTCGAGTAACTGGCTACGGAACGTCTATCCTGAACCTTCCAAGTTCTCGTCCGATCGGTGTATCGCCAATGATCGTGGAAAACCGGAAAACCGAGTTTTCGCGTAACACGATACAGATTGTCCACTCCCGAACTTCGATCGTGAAAAAGGTGGACCTAGGAACTCTGTTGCGGGCGTAATTCTAGACGGTCCATTCTCGATTTCTCCAATCGTTGATCGATCAATCTCGCCGCGAAGATAATATCTAGCGAAAAAATTAATATTCCCCCGTCGAAGGTTGCACTTTTCCATGAATTTCTCGCACGATGAATCTTCGTCGATGTGAGAGAAAATGGGGAAGGATCGAAAAGCTTCATCAGAGCGCGGAATACTACGAGATTTCTCGCTCGGCGAAGATCCGTCGCGGCGAAAGATCGTGGAAGAACTAAAGATCGAGGAGCTTTACTTGTGACGTAACACGATACACACCATCGGCTCTAGAGCTTCCAAGTCGATTAATGGAACACACCATGACCGATCGCGGAAAACTCGCGCACCAAGAAACTTTCCTCCCGTAACTCTGTTCTCTAAATCCGTCGACGATCCTTTGCCCTGGGTAGCTTCACCGTGATGAAACTTTACAGAATTCGATACACCTCTTTCGCGAACTTGTAAATTCGAAAACTGATCACGTCGCGAACTATTACGAGAAGCTCGATCGCCCAAACAATTCGATTCGCGGTATCAACCTTCCCTTTCGATGTCACTTTCAAACATCTCCGAAAAATCGTGGGAGAAGAGTTCACTTTCTACGAATCACGAACCATTAGAAGAAAGCTCAACATGATTCCACCACTGTCCATCAAACCTCCGATACGATTCTTGAAAGTTCACGAACGTTCGCGCGAGAAACGGATCTAGCGATCGCCGAATCCGTGGTTCGAATGTTGCGGGGTACACAGGAGAGCGATCGCGGAAAATTTCGTCGGCATTTCCCGGCGGTGGAACAACGAGGTCTAGACGGGACGCGTCAGCGTCGTCTACGGGAGAGCACCAAGCGTAAATCTGGTGCACGGATCGTGTTCCAAACAGGTCTGTCTGACTTTAACGCCGGAGAGTCAGAGGCGAGTTGTTGGCGAATCGGGAGGTGAACCGTCGTTAGTACTCGTGAACCGTCCACTGTAGGATCGCCCGGTAATATCTGTGACTTTGGCCGGGAAAGAAGGCTTGTCTATTTTAACGGGTCAGAGAGAGGAACACGGACCAGCAAAAGTCTGCCTGGCAGAAACTTGACAGAGGGAGAGTGAGAGAGGGTACAAAGAGTAGGAGAGACGTAGAGGGAGAGACGATGGGAGAGAGATAAGGCTAGTGAGAGGGTTAACAGAGGAGAGGGACAAAAGAGGCTCGCACAGAGGCAGACTCTCTTACGCTCGTTCTTTATTTCGACGAGACGAGAGGAGAGAAGAGAAGAGAGAGAGAGAGAGAAGGAGAGGTGGAGGAGATCGAGAAGCAGGAGGAGGAGGCGCAATTTATTTGCGGACCCCTGCAGCACTGTGTCAGTGTGCGACGGCCAGAAGAACTACTTTTCATCCTCCTCTCTCTTACACTTCACGTCTTTCTCGCGCTCTTCTGCATCCCGCTTCGACAATGCAGTGGGCATTGTCATTGCCATTGCACCGTAGATTGGATTGGCTCGCGTAAGAAAACGACCGCGGAGATTTCATTTTCCTCCGGCCGAGGTTTTCCTTTTCTTTCGATCCCGAGTCATGCTTCGAACGGTCACGGTCATGTGCTCGCGGTGAAAAGAGTTTGACGTCGCTGATTTCTTTTCTCTTTTAATTTCTCCTTTTTGGCAAGTTTCGCGAGGGCCGAGAGATTTGTTCTGTTCATTCGAGTGAGGGAAGAACAGCTGCTTCTTGGAAGAGGGATAAGTTATTATACCATGTTTTGTCTCGATCAGGTGTGAATATTCTCCGAGGCTGGTCCTATATTGGCGTACATTTTCACACGTTCTGCACGATTTCTTGCTAATGCGGCCAAGTATCATGCTAACTTTTATTCAAATGACTTTTCTCCGAGAATGGTTGCAATGTTTTTTCTTTCGATCTGCAGGATTCTGTGTTTCTCTCTTATCTTCGATGGTGTATTTACCGCAATTGTCACTTTTCTGTATATACAGGGTGGGCCAAGTGAAACAGGTCGCCTAATTGGAAGAAGGAAAAGATCGAAAGAGTTGATTTGTAGCTAAGCTGATGATTATCTTGTTCTTTTTAATAAACAATTGTACGCCTTATCAATCCTACGTTCGATTGTTTCGGTGACAAATTGAGATATTATTTATAGGTATTTATACGTAATATTTTGAACGTTCAACGCACTGAACAGGTGTGAAACTAACGATGAGATAAAAGTATTAGCAAAACTTGCAGTTATCTGCAGTTTATCAGTTGCAGCTTATACCTCTACAAGTGGTATTTACTTGCAATTACAATAATATTACTGTCACGTACGATACCACGTAATGCTTCGTAACGTTATCACACAGAATGGAAAAAAAAAAAACGTAACAAGATAAATGAACAGCTCCGAGAATTTATATATCAGTGGAGTACGTAATAGGCTAAGGTATTTCTTAATGGCATCGTACTTGATCTAAATCTATATGACGTTTAAGAAAATCGAACGAAGCGAATAGTTCGAGGGCAATGTGATATTTTTGAATGTGTCGCATTAGAGGCTGCGAATGCCAGCAGAATTTAGTTCATATTCATTTAGACATAAGACCGACGAGTAATATTTATAGTAAGTCTTTACATATGTATCGTGCAATTGATAAAAATTGATTATTCATTTGAACTATCTAACCGGTGATAACATGCCAGTAGAAATATAGTGTCAACAATAATGTAAATATCATTTAGCATCTCGAGAATTTCATTTTTAAATACTCTTAATGATATTCAATTTTTTCCAATAACTGTCAACAATTCTCAAGTGTCAAAAATGTCAGCTTCTTAAACACTTGTCGATTTTTTAATCAACTTCCATATTATAAACTCTTCATTTCTCAAATACTTTTTGATTTCTGAAAAATGTTAAATTTTTTGACACTAACATTGTTATGTTTTAACTTTCTGAGAATACTAATCTTTTGGATAGCTTAGATAATGAAATATACATCGGTATCTTAGCAACACGTTATATTTTTAATTCATATTATCACACAAGTACATTAATAATGAGCTTATTACCATACAGAATCATAAAGTGACAGTTTCAAAGCCCACTTAAATCTCCTATAGTGCCATCAATTGGCGGGACTTTCAACGATGACGTTTCTAATCTCTATACATAAGAAACAAGAAAAAAATATCCAAACTTACCCTCTCTGAAGAGGAATCCAAACGTAAACATGTTGGATCGCAGAACAAGACTCGTGTCACTTTAGCAATTTCTCTTCTAAACTCGCAGTTCTCTCACAAACGAGAATACGTCATTTCACGCCCGTTTTGATACGGCAATTGCCTTAGCAGTTTGTTATTATCTCTATTCATGCAGATATTAAACGATAAGAAAACGATGATACGGGAACGAGTAACCTTAGAACGAACGTGTATGAGTGCTTCATACACGTGAACCGGAAAAAGTGTAAAAGTGAGTGAGATAAAGTTGCAATTTTGCATCTTAACGTGTTTAATTAGTTTATAACAATTTTCGAAATGATCGAAGAACCATGGGAACATGTCGGTGTCGAATTTTCGCGAATACATTTTAGGATACAAAAGGAAATCGTGGAATTGTATCGCAGCTTCAAATACACAAGATCCTTTTTCATTTATCATGAATGAAAATAGGAATCATATTGAAAACACGTGTTGTAACATTTATCTGATTGAATATACCTTTTCGACACCATACCGATAGGGCATTCATTTCATCTCTTCTATCACCTCCCTTTAAAAGACCATCTTTTTCACGAATACCTCGCATTGAACATTCACAAAGTACATTTCTCGTGTTTCATATTTTCTGTGTAATTTGTTAACAAAACTGTAGACCGTCTATATTTACACGACAATTTTTCCTTATTTCTATTCACAGAAGCTATAGAAAAGAAGAACTGAAATTTTACAGAAAAAGAAGATACCTTTGCACCTTTCTGGGTGAAAATATTTTTGCAATATTACTTAAATACTTGTCATTGTCCACTGACTCTACAATAATATCGAATTATATTTTATTTCCAAAATAAATTATTTAATTAAACAATCGATATTCAATGTTGTCATATTGAAATTTATTTATTTCTATTTTTCCAAGCAACTGGGACCTCAGGTTAGGTCCATTTCAGCTATACACAGATATACTTACCACACAAATGAAATTTTTAAGTTACAATTTTTCGGAAAAGCAGAAATCAAAATTTCTAAACTTAATGATAACTGAAGTTCAAATTTTCGTGGTTAACCAATTATCTTGGATCGCTGTGAATTACAAAAATTGCCAAAAAAAATTCCAACCATTTAAAAATTCCATCTATGAAAGCAACGCAATCTCGCCGCAACCTCATTTTCACGCATTTTTTTTTCCAGACTCTGTTGACTCTCCTCTGCACCCTGCGAAATACCTATCCTTACAAATGGCGGCTAATTTCTGGAAGAAGGCAGAGACGACACGAACGGACATTCCAGCACGAGGTGTACCACGAGGAAAAATCAAGGCGGCGGGGATCTGTTGGATCACGAGCTAAATTGGGATTAAGCGTAACACGTGCGTCGACCGGTTTTCGCACGTGCGCGCCCCTCTAATCCGTGTACGAGGACGCGTTTGCCTGGCGAAACGTGAAAACAGATGCATATTCATGAATCGTCGGCGAACGCACCCTCCTCACGCGACAGCCCGGCCTGTTCCTGACACTGCATCGCCGCTTGATACAGGATCTGCAACATTTGCCCGTGGCTTTGCATGGATACCGATAGGGTCGTGAAACGTCTGACGGACTGTCTACCGCGTATGCACGTAGCCACGGCTTTCTGCTCTTGATGGACGAAACCTTGCTCGGAGGGTTAAATCGCCGATGACGCGACCGGTGATCATTCTGATCCTTTGTTTGCTCGGGGAATATTCGGTCGGGTGTTGCGAGGAGAATCATTTCTCACATGTTGTTGTGACGTGCGGATTGAAAGGTTCCATTGAAGATTGTTTGATGTTTCGTATTGATGGCGAATAGTAAACGTGTGGTTTAGGTTGTAAGGAATAGAATTCGGGATACTTTAAATTAGCTGCTTTTTTTAGGGGGTAATTATTGCTTGGAATTTTTATAAACGTGAGGAATTATGTAATTGCAGAATTAATCCCAAAGTGCTTGTTATTAGGCTGGTCCATACGAAACGTCGTTTTTTTTTTAAATGAAACTTTAAATAGGAGAGACTAAGGAAAACATTGAATAAAACAAAATGTTATAAAGGTAATAAGTTTTTATTGTTTATATACAAAGGCGTACTATCTGTTTATACATTTTTATAATCAACTTAAACTAAATTTAAAAATAAAAGCAATTTTTAATAGAAAAACCACGTTGTTGGTTTTCCACACAACTACATTGTTTTTCTTAGAAGGAAAAATAAGGAATTCACTTAAGAATAATTTACACAACGATTCTATATACACACTTTTCCCAGGAATTAACTAGTTTCGTTATTCCAAATATATAAAAATCATTACTTTCTGAATGTACCTTTACAGTGTCTTCATTTAGGGATAATTTATTTTATTTTAAATTGTTCAGGTGTTTAAAGAAATGGTACTGTTGGATAAAGTTCTAGGAAACTTCTTTACCATGGATTGTTTCCAATAATTTTTCTTGCAACGTTATCATCAGAGGCCCTATCTGGCCTTCCTCTTGGCTCGTTTCCAACGAAAAGTCGTCAATCTAGAATTTTGCATTCCAATGTTGAAGTGTCCTAACATTTACATAACCTTCTCCAGACGCTAAATTTATATTTTCACCAATTTGCACCGCAGTTTCTTTCAAGTTTAATTACCCGCGTATCCCGGTTATTCATCACGGTCGATACAACCGTATCGTGAATTCTTTTGCAAATAAAATTGGAGGAGGAGTAACGCGCTTAACGAGTCCAGGCAGATTTCAAAGTTTCGACGTTAAAGCACGCGGTGAACGAAAGGTAGGCAGATTACCCGTGTGGAAACTTCTTTTTTTCATGCTTTCGATACTCTTGAACCCCGCGTGGCCGGTCGCCAGTCACGTTTCTCTCATACACGTGACTCGAAGCGATCGCGAATGTTTTCCCCTTTAGGGCCACGTGTACATATACACAGAAACGAGCAAAATTTACTTTAATTCAGCCGACCATTGATTACATCTGAAAACTCTCGAGCGTGATACATCGTAACATCGGGGAAATAATATCGTTAAACGAAAAATATTTCGACGCCAGTTTTTATTCCACCATCTCTGATGCACGCTTTTAGTAAATTCGAGACACGTAGGTATAGAATTTCCGTGTTTCTCATTTACACACCGTGTAAACAGGTGGAAAAATATAGAATATTTTGTTGAAACGAAATCGAGAAGTACACGAGACGAACGGGGATACGTTTCACGTGTTGAATGGAATTGGACGAGGACATGTTGAATCCAGTCTAAATACGTTACAATATTTTCTACAAACAATAAAAATACTCTGCCGATAAAAAAATCTTGCTGATAATTATACTTTTCTAAAGACTTCACTCACTGTAAATGGTCTCCTATGAATCTGCACTAATAAAAAAATAGCTTTTCCCAGGAAAAATTGATATTCCATTTCTTTCCTCTCTCTGTTTTATCGGTAGATAAATAATAAATCGTTAAAAAAAGCAATTTAGTCACGAAAGAGTTAAATTCTACTCATACCTCTTCCCAGCTGTACAAGAATTATTCTCAGACATTTCTTCACGAACAATGCATACTTAACGATTCGAAAATTTCGTTCACTCGTTAATGGATAAAGAAATCATCCACCTTTATCTACCGTTACCAGTACCACACAATTTTCATTTCTCTAACAACGCCCATCCTGAGACAAAGAAGAAACCGTTCCGGCGGAATTCCATCTTTCCGATTGCGGGCACACGCACTTTTACCACGAGTACCCTACATTTCTCTGTCCCATTTTCACCGGGGAGATCCAACTGTGGAGCCGTAACAGATAAAACGGGCCGAACTTGGGACAAAGCCTGTATCACGGGTGGAATATCAGCGGTGCAGAAAAGGGGAAAGAAGTTCCGTAAGGGGTGCCGTAGAACGTGTAGAATTTAATCATATTTCGATCTCGGTGCGTGTTTCTACCTTTTCACTTCGCCCCCTTGCTCTACCTGCTTTCTTTCGACCAACAAAGTTGTTCAATATCCTCGGGGCCCGTGTTGTAGACCTCTTCCGCGACACACTATAGAATTACTTCAATGAACCAGAGACCGTCTAGCTGGAAATTTAACGAGAGTTCGCTTTTCAGCGGGAATTCCCCAGACGAAGCCACGGATTTATCATTGACCGAGTTCGTAACGTTGCTCGCCGAACCGGCGACACAATTTTTCACTTTTCTCCAGCGTTTCTTTGTTCGTGTTAACTATTCTACGAGCATTTTTACATCCCTGAAACGCGACTTCGCGACGCTGTAACAGTGCTTCCAACCAGCCCTCTGACCGCGTGAAACTGCATTTCATCTCGAAAATGTATGGATCATCGAGAAGAAGATCACTAAAGATTCTTTTTTTTAATTATCTTCTTCGTACATTCGGAATATTCAAAATCTGAATTATTTGAATTCAAACTATTCAAATTTTGATATTTCAGTTCAGCCAATCAAATTTTAATATTTCAACTCAGCAAATCACATTCTAATTATTCAAATTTCAGGAAAAACAACACTTAATTAGGGATCCTCGGGGATTTAGAAACTTAAAAAGAAACGAAAGCGGAAGTTTTAAGGAATAGAAAATTATCAAAACTTTTTACTTTGAATTTTTTGAAGTGAATATTTTCACAACTCTGTGCGCTGCAACAGTGAAGAAGCTCGATATCATCCGCGGTGCGCTTTCAGGTAACGAGATTCTTTCGACTGTAACCCGGAAAATTCTTTCGAGACGTACACGCGGTAATTTATTCAAATGGATGGATAGCTCGACGAGCCGCGGATGGATTCGATTTCTTGTGTTTTTCCCCCAGTTAGCAATGAATTATTTACTTTCGGGGAGACCAAGTGGCAGGAGCCCAGGCTACCTGCAGAATTTCTGGAGAGCACGTGAGCCACAAATGACCCTCTCTGGCATGAAGTGGATAAATGTACGGTGAAAGTGGTTAATTGGGGGTGTTTCTGATATGAAATGGTTGAAACCGGTCGTTGATGCGGTGAAATGATTTTCAACGTTTTCTCCAAGATAATTAAAGAGCCTATTTCAGGGAAAGATCTTGGCGTTTCCCGAACTGTAAAATGAAATTTGCCGTGAATGTGATTAATATCGATTCAACAATACTTGAATTACTGTTAATACTGTAAAATGAAATTTGCTGTATTAGCAATAAATTTTTGCATGTGCGAAGATTCTTTGGAAAACAAGTCAAGACCTTTATAGACATAACGAAGTATGAACTTTAAAGGGCAAAGAAGTCGATAATTATTTATACATGGACATACATTGTTCTAAATGTTACATAACACAGCCCTTGGAATAAAGTGCGTCAATAATTAAGTTTTCACGTAATTTGCAAGCACATATGAGAATACAGATAGATGTCGTTTATAATTAAAAAAAAAACGATCAAAGTGTATATAGAAAGAATGAAATAATACCATCTTTTGAGGTGAGATACAGCACTATTGTATACGTGCGGTTACAGGCTCCTAACAAAGAGAATAGACGATCTATACTGATAGAAGTAACTTGACTGGCACTTCCTTGTCGATACCTAGAATACGTATCGATTGTATTTTCATAATTTCGAACAATTACGATGTACGATTACAGTCACTGGAAGTATTACTATAAAGATATAACAATATAAAAAAAAAAGAAGATTATTATGACAATTTTGAAGAAAGCAAACGATAACAAAATTCTTTGATATTAATTAATGTAAAATAATTGTAGTATTGTAATTGTAAAAAACTACGTTATTTTATATAACGAATAATGTGAGAAGAAAACGGAACTTTTCTTCTCTAAGGTGCTTTAATGTAAAATTTTTAAAGAGGCAGAAGGAGTGAGGAAAATTTAATCACGGCATAAATTCGAAACACCTACATCCACAGAATATTTATGCCTCGTCAAAACTTGCGTATAAAAAAAGGCACCCTTTTAAAGCCTCTCATTAGTTGTTTACGTCTGTGAGCAACCGTGAACTAGTTGGTACGTTTTCAACGTGTAAACTATTCCTAGAAAACATTTTCAGGTTAGCTTGATGCATGTTACTGCTATAATTTGAAACATGAACGGGTTATTTTCGTTTCCACGGTATTTAGACTAATTCACTATTTGTGCTGGATTTTATCACCAGGGAAACATTTTCTTTTACCTACAAAGCTATTCTATTGAAGGATTTATGAGTAAATTAATCCAACTTTTTCTCTACAAGCTGATCAGTTTTATTTAAATTACTACGAAATTCGTTGCGAAATTCATGAAACGGATAAATGAAATTAGATTCATTTCACAATACTGTAAATACTGCAAAAAGTGTAAACTTTTTAAACTTACTATTTGGCAAACTTGAAAATTAATTAAAGACGACTATTTGTCAACCAAACTCTCCAAAGCTGTTTCTTTCCATCCATCTCGAACACTGATCGAAACAGTCCAGTCGAAAAGAGACACCCTGTACATACACCTTCGGAACGTTTCACCGCTTGAATTACAAACGAAACGTCCTAAAACGTACTCAGAATTTTTGCAAGCGGAGAATATCTCGGTGCAATTCACGGCAAAGATATTAAAAAAAAAAAAAAGAGAGAGAACCATAGAAGAAACGCAAAAAGAACGTAAACGTTCGGGACGTAAAAAGTTTGTGCTACTTTCAACGTCTTGACGCGATGCTAAAAGTGTATTAAAAGTTCGGTAATCGATAATGACTCGAGTTTTTTTGTCGACGTCTTTTTCTGCATGTCACGTTCGTTCCCCGTCGACGGGGATCTATTTTTCAGAGGCGAAAGACGGCGAGAACACGATGGACACGCTATGATTTCAACCGGCAACAAATCAACTCGCATTAAACACAATTACCCGCGACAGATGACGTAGGGTACAGAGTTAGTTGCTACTCGTTATCCGGCAAATTGATCAAACTGCCTTTACTTAAGTGTATCTGTCCATCACCGGCCTTTACGAGGTCGTATCAGTTCTGATAAGTTGCACCTGTTATTATAATAATAAAATAAAAGTGGGGAATACTGTCACCGTTGTCCCCTCGAATCTGGGCATTTTTTTTCGGTTTCGTTCGAATCAAAAATTCCAATCGAATCTAAGTTGTACGCAATGTGCAACAAATTAGGTGTGCACGTTGATGATTTGTATATTACTTTGGAAAATGAATCATTTCTCGTTAGTTTTGTTCTAATAAATAATTAAATTCAACGTGAAACTATTTATAGTGGATAATACTATGTGAATCTTTATGTTGTAGATTTAATCATAAAATTATGAACTTTCAAAATTCTCAGCTTATATGATGTATAATTTTTTTATGAATTTTTTTACGATATATAATTGTCTGGTTAATCCTTTTTTCAGTTTCGCTGAGAATCTTGAATTTTCATAATTTCATTCAATATTCATGAATTAAACTTGTAATATTATGTGTTAATAGAATTATAATTGTAGAGGATGTAATCATGAAATATTTCATACGGTTAATTGGGAAGTAGTTAGAATCTAAAAGCATTATTCTCAAGCATCACAAACTCTAAATGTTCATTAACTGTAACAACCTGACTTCCATTAAGTGAAACATGTCCCGAGTTTTGAACTCTTCATATGCTACCTACTGTATCGATAGAAATTCCCAAAAACCGCGAAATATAAAACTCTGTATTAAATATGTCCCAAGTTTGTCACAGAATTGAAAAAAAAAAAAATTATTCAAACTGCATTACAGATTTGAAATCCGACATACTCCACCTGAATAATCATACATTAGCCTCTATTTGATCTTTTTAAATCAAACCTATAAAATTCTATAACACCCACGTGCATTTTCTAATTCAACAATTCGATTGTGTTGGAGAAAAAAAAAATCCGTAAAATATCGTACAATATGTAACAAAGAAGCGGCGTCTCAATTAGTGCTACCAATAGCACGCGGCGAACAATCAAAACTAAAAAGCCCGGCGGCCGGTGTGCCGCGCGTGGATTTTGAAATACGAGAAAACTCGCGACCTCGGCCCTTCCAGCGTTTAATACAGTCCTCGTGAAAATACTATCGCACCGGTGTCGGGGTAACTCTTTGTTTGGAGGGTGCGAACGCGGGCCAGAAAACTCGTGACACGGGCAGCTGTTCGAATTACATTGGGCTCGCCCCTGGCGCGTGGACGGTTTATTGACACACTCTCCAGGCGACCGCGTATTATTACCAGCGTCGTGCACTCGCCACGAAACGTATGGCCGGTATTTTTTTCTTTTTCGAGAAAAAGAACGACCGTCCGAGCATCGAGATGAATCCTCGGGTCCATACGCCGGTAGAGAGAGAGAAAATCAACAGTGCTTCGTCGTCCGTGGCCTTCTCTCCGTTCTTTGTGCGATCCTTGTTTCATAGGAGACAACATTGATTCTTTAGACGCACAATTTTCGTAAGCGTAGGACCGATGATTCATCGCACACGGCAAAATTTTCGACCAGCGTATCAGATAGAATTTCTCCTTCGTTTGAATGCTTTGATTTTTAAAGTGTGAAAGAACGCATTAGCGGATAACGATTTGAACGATGTATCGAACGAAAGATGAGGTTACGAACACTGATTTACCGTACAATTATCGTTCGTTTATGACTGATACTCACTGAGAGCATGATGTTTGTCGAAAGATACGTTACGCGTCTTTGAGAAGGATGCTTGTTACAGTTGTTAAGTATTAAGTATGTGTCGGTAGGAATGTCACGATGTAAAAGGAATAAAGAGAAGAGAAAGAGACACGATAGAAGACGCGTGCTTGCATGCTTCGGGACACACGCATATGCTTTTGACGTTTCGCGTCCGGTAGCGTCTGTGAAGGATCACTCTACTAACGTTTCGATTATCGCGGCATTCGCAATAGTGGCGTTCGATGATGTTAAGCTATGTGAAATCCTTGCGGTACGTTCGTTTATTATGAACGAATAAAAACTCGACTGACAGGGGGAAAAAAACAATAACGGCCGCAGCGGCCGGGTTCCGTCGTTGTTACAGAACATCGTACGTTCTCTTTCATCGTAGGTCATAGGAGAAATACCACTCACCTGCATGCTTCTCCGACTTCGGCGTGGAGGCCATCGCTAGCCGGTAGTATGTCCTCTCGATCCACGACACTATCTCACCATTTCCACGAATGACCGCATCGTAAACTACACACCAGTGGCTGCCGCGGCGTTTTCAGTCTGATGTAAACCCGACGTGCACCGCTACATCTTCGTTTGTCAGCCATCTTTCGGGGCGCGAGCGCGCGAACCGCCATCGCGCGGCCGAGATTTGAACACCTAAACCACCAGGCCAATATGGCTGACGGACTGTCATTCGTGTGACATTTCATTCATTTTTTGTGCACAAAACGATGATCTCGAACGATTGACTTTCACGGATGGAACGTATTCCACGGCCACGTTTGTACAAGAGTGTAAACCGCGATACTGGTTATTCGATTACATCGATCGCCGACACGAGTATCGCTGTGTGAAAATAAATCAGAGGAGTAGCAGCGCAACGGCTGATTCTGCTACGCCGATACAGTGGCATACAAAAATTGACGTCCGGCGATGATCGAGTACAATCCGTAGCAAAAAATAGTTCAATGGCTTTACGGTACACAGTCAGAGAAGGAGTGAGTACCGAACAGCGACTGCGAATGTATAGCAAAAGACGCAGTTAAAAATTAAATGACTATCATTGAAAAATAAGTGTCAACAAAGAGGAATATTTCTTTTGTTTACGTCTTTTGAAAATTAATCGTTGGTGAAGATTTGTTTTAAAACTAATATTATTTGAAATGGGGAACTCTGGTGTGAAACAACATTATGATACTGCGAAAAAGACAGGAACGTTACGATTGTCGCAGAGAAAACTGGACGAATTTCCACAAAATATACGAGCTTTGGCGCCGATGTTACGCACGTTGGATCTATCCGAAAACAAATTCAGTCATATACCTGATGAAATCAGCAATTTGACGTTGTTGAAGCAACTGAATCTTAGTCGTAATAAACTGACAACTTTGCCCGAAGCTCTTGGAGCATTAACAAAGTTAGAAGGTTTAAACGCAAGCTCAAACCAAATAACAAGTCTCCCGTGGTCTTTATCGAAACTAACACACTTGAAACAGGTCAATCTGTCCGACAATCGGATAACCGATTTCCCCCCTATGTTTTGTGATTTAAAATTTCTGGACGTGTTAGACTTATCGAAGAATCGTATCACGACAATTCCTGACGCGGCTGGAGCGTTGTATATGGTGGAACTTAACCTTAATCAAAATCAGATATCGACTATCTCTGAAAAATTGGCAGAATGTTCGCGCCTTAAAACTTTAAGGCTCGAAGAAAATTGTTTGCAACTGAACGCAATACCTGGTAAGATTTTGAAGGACTCGCAGATTTCTGTTTTATCTGTCGAGGGAAATTTATTTGAAATGAAACAATTTGCCAATCTCGATGGTTATGACGACTACATGGAAAGGTATACTGCAGTAAAGAAAAAATTGTTTTAAGAGGTATTATTGCATAGAATATTTACGATGGAAATTGTTATAGATGATAATTATTATATAATTGTTTTATAACATTAAAGAAATGCCGCATCGTGTTCGCGCAATTATATCATACTCGATACCTGCGATAATGTAATTGTAAAAATATAATCTTAGTTAACCGTAAGATATCGGTGGTTTTAATAAATTTGTGAATGTTTATATAGAATTTCATACTGTGTACAAAGTGTTTATTAAGAATGCATTTGGTAAATGATATCAAGGTTATATAAATTATTGGTCTAGTGTAACATTCGATACTGTACTATATAGGTTTTACTCCGCGGATTGCAAAACGGTGCCTTTGTATTCTGTGTAACAATACAATTCTTGCAACACATGTTTTTGCACACCATCTGCTCACCATTGTTACAACGTACAAACGAGATGTATTATACAATAAACTATGTTTTGTGATCAATTTCTTACATCTGTCATCTAGTGTTTAATTATAAGTTTTAAATCAAGGCAGCTTATAATTTTCCGAATCCAAAATATTCTTTGTGTCGATACATTGTACTATATGTTATAAAATAAAATTTATATGTATAATTGGAAACATACGTTCGTCATTTTTTAAACTATTACAACCATTTATTATAATTGTGCAATATTTTGCTTTGCTGTACATGTAATGTAAACCAAATTTATGTCTTTAACTTATAACTTTATTTATTGCTTTACAGTTTATTTTTGTATTTGTGATATTTATAGATACAAATATGCAATTATAATTTTTTCATTGTGAACGAAAAACAAATGATCTTTTGCATCCCAAAATGGCGTGTCTGGTCTTTGCTTTCTCAACAGGAAGAGCTCCTAAAATTAAATAAAAAAAAATATCGACAGGTGAGTTACGGGCAGTAAAAACAAGTTACATGCTTCAACTTCCAAGTTAGCAACCCTTCACTTGCGAATACGTGAGTAGCTTAAGTATTACTTCGTTAGACATGAGATTTATATTCCACTCTTTTGCCGACTGGACAATTACAGCTAATTTTAGAGCTTTCAATTCCGATCATCGGTTAATATGTGAATAACCAATGACCAAAAATTTTCTCGCTTTCGTATGCTTCTATTTAGCATAGCTGTTTAGTATTACATTGTTAAAAAACATTGTTCATATGTGAACATTGTACGAGATCGTTCAAAGAATTTGCATTTTGCTTGCAAATTAATCATGAAAAGTAGTTTCAATTGCTATTTTGTAAAATTCAATATAATTAGATATAACATATGAAAATATTATCTTTTAAATAATTAATCGTACCTATTAATGATAATATTTCTTTCATTATACTTTAAAGTTTGTTTTAGACTATTTAAAGTGTAGCAAAACTTATGCAGGCCTAGGGTACAGACGACGAGAATCTTGTGTATGGAAGATATACTACTCTAATTGTTGAAAGACTTAAAACTTTTAAATGTATAACCAATTTTAAAATTCATTACATTTTAAACATTTACGGGGGTCATTTATAATTATCATGGCATAATAGAATCTTTAAGAACACTGTCATCGATTGTTTATATTATACCTGCACCACAATAGGACGTCCAACTAACGACCATGATCGTACAGTGAAATTTAAATCCCCCGCACCATGCTACTCCGAACAGTTTACACATGCACAAAACAGAATAAATAAAACATAATTTACAAGATATACAAAGTATACGTACATTTATTTTTATACATTGCTCATTAAAATACTTCTTTCTAATTAAAAATTAAATTAAATTGACGATATTATTTTATAAAAACTTTTGCAGTTACGTGAAGTATCATGTGTGAAAGAACGTAAGAGGTTATAATACTTGTAAAATACAATTACGGAAACAAGACTTGTAATATTAACGATTTGTTTTTAATTATTTCATAAATTTTGACAGCGATGTTATTCTTTCTAACCAGAACTGTGCATGCAACGCAAGAAATGGGCGTCCCTGTTTCGTTAGACATCCCTACGGGGATCACTGCCACTACGGTAGGTTAGTTGATCAACGTAGTTTCTAGCAAGTGTTTCCCCGAACATGGCGGACGGTGCTTATTCGAATTTTCAAGGGACACAATGAAAGTGCACCGAGTTCGCGGCGGTGATGTCCGTGACTAAGGGCGTGTGGTGATCCTGAGGGTGGCCGACGTGGATACCCGGACGCCGCCGTGATCGTTACGGTTGCATGCGTGCCGGTGTGTCGCCGTCCTGACTTCACGAGATAGGGTTTTGCCGCGCCGCGATTGTGTGTCTCAGAGCGACCGACCGTGGCGGGGCCCCCATGGTTGTAAATGGCTGACGGGAATCGGAAAATGAGGCCCGAACGTCGCGCGTGATTCCACGGCTAAGACGCTGAGGTACGACATACAAAAGGTGTTCGAAGATCGAACGATATTCGCGCGGTCTTCTGTTCTAAAAACACCACCACCGGGTCCAAGCACCGCCCGGTGCTAGGAGCTGTCCCGGGGGTTGCTCGTGTCTACCGTATCGCCAGTGTCTTCGTCAATTGATCGGTTTCAGGTCTCATGTATCCTCTTGATCAGCAGAAAGCTTTATTTCAGTCGATAATTGTCATTGGCGGTAAAAGAGTTCTCGAAAGTGTAACCGCTCGTGCGCGACGTTTCGTCTTGTTTAGAACAGCATTTGTAGGTGCTCTCGTTCGTTAACGAGAGCGAGAGCGCGCGGACTGGTTTTTAATGAGATGCCGATCATATGGTCGTTATTTTTTTCGCAGGTATTCGCGATACTTTTTCGATTCTCGTAACGTACTTATCGTCGCTTGTAATGGACACGTACATAAATGAATGATTTGGCGGACGACCATCTATTTTGCACATTTGCGTGGACCAAGCATTATGTGTACGTGCATGTAAGACTTGCTTTCCTTTCGGATTTGAACAAACATTTTAAGAGAAGATTATGTATTAACATGAGATTTCAGCCGAAATGTTAACCCTTTTTCTTAATATAATCATCACTCCTCAAAACATGTGTAATCTTACTTTTTTAGGATTTAGTTCATTTCATAAAAAACTAATTGTGACTGTGCATCTTATAATAATAACATTTGATAATAATCTACAACAAATATATATGATAGTTATAACTATTATTGTAGAAAAGTTTTTTGTTGATGTTAGTAATGACTATTAAGTCATATTAAACTTATAATAACTATGCAATAATCTGTAATGATCTGTGCTTACGCAAAAGCAAATTTCTATTAGATAACTTAAAAGTTAAACAATGTTAGACAGAACATTTCTAAAAATAGTGCCTCCAAAATGTCTTTAATAAAACCATCTTTGTAATACCTTAACCCAGTCAAATAACACTTTTCTAATTATATTAGTTAAGTCTGGTTTAGACATAAGTGCTGCACATGTTTAAATGTCTTTGCTATTGCTTTATGTGATTACAGAAACAGGGTAGAAAATGTCAGAGCCAGAAGAAAGTCTGGCAGCGCCGGATAGCACTACGAGGGAACAAAAGTTAGGCTTCTCTCATGGAGATGATGTTCTTCTTCAACACAAGGATGGAAAATATTATCTTGGAACAGTTGTTGAGGTATATTTGAATAATGTTCTGTAGGAGTATTTAACAGTTTAAATCACTCATTAAAATATAATTTTTGTTATGATTATATTATATCTTAAAACGAAATTGTATTATAATTAGATTATATTTTAGTACTAATCCAAATATAGACATTTCTTTTTATTGTACATATCCTATGCATAGGTGGATTTGGCAAGGGAAAAATGCCTTGTCAAATTTATGGACAACACCTCCGCATGGTCCTCAGTTAAGGAGCTGACAAAGCTTTCTATGCCAGACTCAGATGTTATGTGCGTTCTTTGTAAAAAATCTCAGCCCAAGACTGATAATGACATTATTGTTTGTGACAAATGTGGCCGTGGTTATCATCAACTTTGTCATCAGGTAATAATAATTTATACTTAAATGTTAAACTATGCCTTTATATTTATTCCTTATATTATGTGAATATTATTCTAATTTGAAAAGTAAGTAAAATAAGAATTAACACTTACAGCCTCAAATATCAAAAGAAGAAACTGCAATTGAGGCACATTGGATGTGTAAAAGATGTGTAGATAGTCAACCACGGACACGTGAAATTGTAGAACCAAAAACTTCTATGGTAAAGGCAAGTATCAGAAAAGTATGCAGTGGTAGGGACCAACCTCAGCCGCCACCAGATGATATGACAAAGTTGCCGTACGATGTAAGTATCTAAAATTAATTTTTTTATATTATTTTGAATTAATTAATCAATCAGTTAATTAAAAATATTAGTTTCTTAATTATATTTTGAAATACATCATTTTATTTAGACATGTATTAAAAAACTGATACAATCAATAGTTGATGTTTGTTGCAGCCTGATATGTTGAATTGGGATGCACATCATAGAGTAAATGCTGAACAAATTTATTGTTATTGTGGACTGAATGGTGAATGGTATACACAAATGTTGCAATGTGCTCGTTGCAAACAGTGGTTTCATGAAAAATGTGTCAGTTGCCTAACTTATCCTTTATACAGTGGAGATAGGTGAGAAAATGTCATTAAATTTTAAGGCAGAAATTTTAATGCTGTGCATACACAGTTTACTAAGTTTTAAAATGTATTTAATACTATGTACATATTTACTGTTGTTTCTATTTACAGGTTTTATGTATTTGTTTGTTCAATGTGCAATTATGGCAAAGAATTCGTACGGCGACTGGAATTGAAATGGGTAGATCTGGTGCACCTGATGTTGTACAATTTGACTGTTTACAATGCTAAAAAGTATTATGATTTGGACACTGTTATTGTACCTTATGCCAATGATAACTGGAATACTTTACAGCTTCCACCGCGGGTAAGGGTCTTTAACGAATTTTTCAAATACGAAATTGAAGATACTTTCATTTTTTTAAAAGATGTGCAGACTTTTTACAAATATGCATATGTATTTGTTATTGTTAGATCAGGGATGTCAGTGCTCAAATACGCAGAGAATCTATACTAGCAATATTGACAAATAATAGAAACAGGTTCAAGTGTGGCAGAGAAATAAAGAAACGTACTACAATATGGGGCCTTAGAGTTAGGTTACCACCACCATGCCCAATTGTTAATCTTCCAGCAACTGGTATAATAGATGATTCTGTGTTACGTAGATGCTGGGGTGCTAATAAAAGACTGCAATATCTTCCTCCACCTACAGGGTTAGTTACTACACATATTATGATTTAATACATATGTTTCAATTATTAGTTCAGTGGCTCTAAAAAGTATGTTTTTTTAGACCGATATCTTTACCAGAAAGTACAAAACAGTTAACTGCATTAAAACAAAGCACAGCAGAGAATTTAGAAATTCCTGTGAACCCATCAGATGTAGTAATGCGAGGAACAATTTATCAAAATTCTGAAGCAGAACAAAGTTCTTGTCCCAGTCCAAGTCCACCAAGCCAATCTACACAATCTTTGAGAGAGAGGTAAGTAAATCTACGACGCATGTACAACTAATATAACGTAATGCAGTTTCTGTCATGAAACGCTTCATGTTGTTTTCAATTTATTTTGTAGGTATAGTGGAGGTGGTTTTGTAAAGAAATCATTCCCATTCCCTAAACTCAGTTTACAAAGAAGAAGACGCTTAATGGCGTTAGGTAGTTCTCG
Source organism: Habropoda laboriosa (assembly GCF_001263275.1). NCBI lineage: Eukaryota > Metazoa > Arthropoda > Insecta > Hymenoptera > Apidae > Habropoda > Habropoda laboriosa. Next base: position 325,741 of record NW_017100288.1, on the reverse strand, counting down.
TGAGAGAATGTTACGTAAACACAAGAAGAGAGAAAAAGGCGATGGTGCTTTAAGTAAGGCTCAGGGTGTTCGAGAAGCTAGATATAGGAAAGCAAGAAAATTATTGAAAAATGCTATAGCAAAGGTATTTCGTGATAAAGAGACTTTCACTTATAATAACATGCCCATACAAGAAAAGTACAAACCAATTGTTCGTCATATGTTACAGAGTAAATCTCGAAACTCTGAAACGTCTGATTTACCACCAACGCCTCCAACTTCAGTTTCTGGTCCACCTACACCACCAGCTACAACTTCGGGTATATCTGAACTATCTGTGCCTAGTTCTGTGGAATTGATGCATCCTTTACCACCATCGACTCCTGCGGATACAAGTGGGGATGAAACAAGTTCCAGAGGAACATTGGACTCCTTTATTCCACCACCCAAAGACTTTGAAGGCAAGAATAATCCTTTTAGAAATCTGAGCGATTTATTGGGTACACCCGGCAATCTCAATCAAACAAATTCAAGTACCCCGTCACCGTACAATCAATGTCCAATCACATTACCTCTACCGCTTACTCCTGTTATATCTCAACCGCCGGTAGTGCGGCCAGCCAAAAGACAATTATCGGAAAAAGACATTATTATAGACAGAAACGGGCAAGTAAAACGTAGACGTCAACATCGGAGAGGTCGTCCATCGCAACAACAAATGCAACAACAGTATCAACATACCGCCAGTAAGACGGCGACCATCTTACCTGCGCGTAATAACGAAGTTAAAAGTGAGTTCGCAAGGAATTTAAGAAGTTCGTTTAACGGTGCCTCAAGCAGTGCTAGTAGTCAAATTGGAAATTGTGTTGATTATGCCTTAAACGGGAGGAGACTGAGACAACGTCAGAGCAATGATAAATTACCGCCCCCGGATCCGCAACCGCAAAAAAAAGGTAGTGTACCTTCATCCCCAAAGTGTTCACCTGTTAAACAAAGTGCGCCCGACATATCCTTGGATGATTTGAAGTCATCGGTGAACATATATTTTGGAGCAGCTAATAGAATCGCTGCTGGTGAGAAGTTTGTCATCAGAGCAAAGAGGATAGGACCAAATGGTCAGACTCAATACCTAATCGAGTGGGAGGGACTTAATACTTAACAATAGATGATCTGTTTATGATTATAAATGCATTGCAATCGTATACAATTTCTGTTGACATCGAGCAGGATCAGCAATCAGTTGCTGTTCGATCTTTTTTAAATCTCGATGTGTAAAACAAATGATTGATTAGTGACAAATCGATCTACGTCACATGCACTGCCATTCGTTACATATGTTTATGTAATAAGTATGTATTAATTGGTGTACGATGTGTGACTGTTCTTGCAAATGTAACGTTTATTTCATGAGTTCAACAAAGTAAGAGTCTTGTGAAGACACCGTTTCGAATAACAACAAACTTCATTGCTGGACAATGAATTTGTTTTGCCACTTATTTGAGGTAAAAACATCGATTCACTGGTTTGTTTCGTCCCGCATTCTAGAAAATGCGAAGATTTTTCTTCTTTCTTTTTTCCTTTCATTCGATTCAGATTTACATTTAAAATGTACCGTCCATGATTACCTTCGACGTATAAAGTTCAATCAACGTTTCTATATCTATTTTAATACAAAGGCAAATAAAAAGGAATGCATCTGTGAAGGAAACATTTACAAGAACAATCAGATACATTGCTTTATAAATTGTACATATTGTAGCATAGTAGTTTCGCAGAAAAATCGATGAACGTAAAGTGAATGTAAAGCAAGGGGAATCATTTACGCCGGGTTTTACATTCATTAGAGATTGGCCAATCGCTCCTTTTTATGAATTGCGGAGCAGACCATGATCATGACGAGAAAAAAAAAGTGTGAATTGAAGCTGACAGTTGTTCCTCTCACTTGAGCTAACATACTAGCGAACATACTAGTGGTTAGTTTTTAACGAGTAAAGAAAAGATGAAGTAAAGAAAAAGAAGCAGATATCCTGCAAAGGTTATTTTTCAATACAATTGTAGAGATAGACATCCGCTTCTGTAACTTCATCTTCTTGAACTGTTGCCGCATCCTTCATCCAAATGACAATATAAGCAAAATCAAAATCGTTCGTTAAACATGCTGTCGCGTCTTCACTTTGTCTTACATCGCCACATTTTAAAACTAGATTTGCAATATTCGATAATTATAGTTGCTAATTATGCAATCATTTGTTATACGAATCTTAGAGAAGAATTTCTATTCACATCATGAACGGTTCAAGATGATGAAGATACGGTTCTAGCATTGCTCATTATTATACAAGACTAAGGGAAAAGGACATACCTATTTCGTAATAACGTACAATTTAAAGAATCGCAGAGCTGAGTATGTAAGTGATTGGCCAAAGTTATCTGTGCGAATGGTAACGTTGTAAATTTCTCTGTGCGGTTTTTCGAGCGGGAGACATTTCGAACTCGAGACGTAGCAAATCTTTATAAACTATTCTTGTTATATTAAAAAAAAAAGAAAGCCAGGAAAAAAATGTAGGATATGGAAAGTATTCGTTCGCACGTAATAGATTATTCTCGTAGACGAGATTTTTGCGAAATTTCCGAAATTTAAGTTTCATAGCTCGAATTTGAAGCAAACACTCCTACGACCTGAATGAACGAAATTATCAATGTGTATTCCTGCAAAATTGTATCAGATAGCTCTATTTTAATTTACATTTCAATCAGTGCAGCACAGAACCTATGGTCAGAACTTACTAATCAGTGGACAACCGAAAGAAAATTAAGTGTTGGACTAATTCTTCATTAAGGTCTCGAATCAAAAGAGCTTGTTAGGAAAGTCGATGAAATTTATTTACCCATTTACGACCGCTCTTAATTGTACCAATTCAAGTTCTTTTCTTTATTTCCTAATTCGTCTAGGACGATTAAATTAGGAAGTAAATTATTAATGTCCTGCAACGAAAAATTTAACAAGGGTTAAACAGTTATTAATTGTTTGATAATCAGTCTTTCTTTAGATACCAAAAGTGCAAAGAATCGAGAGAAAATATTATGTTTTGCAGTTCTTTTCAAGCGAGTTTACGTTTGTTCCTTTTGTGATTTTCGATATTCTTCGTAAAACGTATATAAGAGTAAGATTCTTATGAGTTTTCCTTCAGCATCTCGACACGAGAAATCCGCGAGTCAATCATACTTAGACAGATTTACCTAAGATAGGTATTTTTAAGCGCTATTTATTTAATCTACTACACGTAATGATCTTTTTTTTTTTCGTTTTTGCATTGTGACTCCTTTAGAGAGATTTGACAAAGTCGCGACTGACTATTGTTTGTAAAAAAAAATTCAGCAACGTCGAGTGATGGCAATCTTCGAGTTAACGAATTGATCGATATGTAGATGTAATGTAGGATATATGCGATCTCCTGCCAAGAATCAAGCACATTATTTTAGTATACATTTGTACGTTGCTGTTTCTTTTTTCTTTTTTCTTCCTTAAGGGAAATTATTTTTTTTCTTCCTTCTATTGTCTTCGAGCGTTAGAAAAAAAATGTGTTCAAGTGTGTGTTCAGACTGTAATTGCATTATACACGCCACAAAATAGAATTCTCGTAATAGTTTTGTACGACAGATACTCAAATGGCACGGATATCCTTTTTCTGACTGCGTCGCCGCGCGAAGCGTTATTATACTCTCTAAAGGAAACGTACATAGGTAAATATTGGACGAAGACACTGCCAAACATCTCTAAGTTATAATTTAATAAACAACGTTAGACAATACTGCGCTATGATACGTTAATTTCTTAATTAAAACGAACGTTCTTGCGTTTTGTTTTTCTTTCGTTCTTCCGTTTTCTTCTTCGTTTTCATCGTCATAAAAGCGAAGAACTTGGAAACGAGGTGAACTTAAGTACAACTTAAATCGTTTTCATACATTTAGCAATTCATTTTTCTTCATTCTTTTCGCTTGCGCTATTATATAAAAGAAATGTATAAGAAGAAAAAGTTGCGTTTGTGCATTTTTTTTGCACGAACGATCGAACTCGCGATCGGACTGTACGAAAGACCAACGATCCATTTTCTTTTCTTTCCTCTCGATCAGCGTCATCGAAGCTTCTTGATCGTTTCTCATTCTTTCACATATACGTTTAAGTAGGTTATATAGAAAGAGCGATTTAGGATCGACGCTTGTATCAGTGAACGACGTATTACCTAAGTTAATCACTTAAACGAGCGTTGCACCGTCGCATTGTATTGTTAAACGATTTTTCCTCCCTTTCCCTTTTTTTTTTTTTTTTTTTTTTTTTGTTATGTTCTCGCGGTCTATTTTGTAAGTTCTATGGAAGTGACTGTTTTTCGCGCCTTAGCGATTCGTTCCGTTGAGCCTTCCACTCGTGCTAAAGTCCAATCGAATTGACGAACACGAAGCAAAGAATTTTAGAGAAAAAAAAACATGCGAGAGTACTTTTGAGACAATATTGTACCATCGTTTAGGTATTTCGTTTGACATATGTAAAAATTTGCAAATAGAAATAACCTCCTAAGTCTTCGTCTGAGCAATAAAATCCGTATTTACAGGATCGTCGAATTTTTCCCCCAAAAAATTATATTTACAAACGAAGATTGTACGTTTAGTTTTGTATCGATGCAAGAGTTCGAGTAAAACTGTTACTCAAATGTGTGTACAATTGATAGCGTCGCTATTGTTCAATTTTTATCAAAATAATAACCTATACGTTCGTTTCACGAATTGTTCGATTTGATCCAGAATGTGCAGCACGAGTGAGCTCAAAGGTAAAATGAAATAACAGAAACGAAAATCCTAAAGAACTCCTGCGAACAAAAGTCCGCTTAGAAACAATCATCTACTGTACAAAGTCAGCGTAGCCGCTTCGAGACGAAGTGAAGAATCGAGTGTTCGAGCGTTTACACGAGCTCAAGCTCTTACATAAGCGAGATATAATACGAGGAAACGCGTTCGATTTAGTCGATCGATATTTGCGTGAGCACTATTCGGCAGAATAGCTCGACTTCGCGTTTCCCCCAATGAAACAACAGAACAGAACGAAGATGTACTGCCAGTATCGTATGTAAATAATTCCTCTTTCCTTTCAGATACAACTGCCTCCTGCCTGTCCCTTCTCCCCACCTCTCCACCCATTTCCCGTCGCCCTTCTCCCTTATTCCCGTTTTTTAACGCAGATATTCCAGGAATACGCGAAGAATACGCATAGCTCTAATGTACGTTGCGTAAACGTTTGTACACGAATATAGGCGGAAAAATACGTCGAGGAGGAGCGTTTCTTCTCGGCTGAATTCCGATGAATGCATCTGGCGTGCCGTCAATCTCCGTGTGCGTGATTTCGTTAGATACTGTATTTTCCAGCGCGAGGAAACAGATTCGATTGGGGTTACCAAGTAGGTGGTCATAGCGGCTCATGCCAATTTTACAAATATTTCTTTTTGATAGTTTCATTTTAATAAAATGAAAATCTCAGGTTTCCTTTTTTTTTCTTCTTTTTTGTAATTTTCGTCGAAATATTTGATGCTGAACGTTTATTACGTAGAATGTTGCGACTAGTGCAACGACAATTTGCAGTCATTCCATATGTTGAGATATAATGAATTTTATACAAGAAATTTATACAAATTCGTTGCGAAATTTCTAGGAATTAAAATTGATCTACAATTGCATTTTTGTAAACATTTACTCTGCATGCTGGCCTTTTTGCCTCATACTCTTTCATTCCACCGATAGATTCTTGTCTATGATTTGAATGTTGCACCTATGGCTACCCATTTAGTAAAGGCAATACATACAATGTTTTTTTCGGCACACAGTGAAGTTCAGTGAACGTGTTCTTTTTTTTTTTCTCTCTCCTTTGTTTCGATTCTGTGTACAGAATGTATATCGACAACCAGTTGTGTAGTAATTATCCGCTTTCTTGTCGATATTTTTCTCTTCGATAGAATCGAAATGTTCGAGTGCTGGTTGCCTGAATAATCTGTCTTCGTCGATAGGTCGAATCGAAATGAGAACAAATGGCGGTTTTCCTCGTGAAACGGTTACGGATTCTGTTGCGTCTTTCACGATGGAAAGTATAAAATGCAAGAAAATGTGATCAAAGAAAAATTATTAGCAGCTAACACGCCTCGAACCAAGGATACTTAGGTCCATGTAAATACGCACTGTTTAAATAATTTTTATACAAGAAAATTGTTCATAGCTACCGAACGTATATATTTAATAAAACACGCTATTTCTTATAAGAGGGATCTTTAATTTTAAGCAAACGATCGCATGATTTTTCACGAATGTTGTACAGAGTGTTGAACGAATATTCTTGAATTTTTCAATATGCAAAATATACGCTAAAGTAAGTGAAAAAGTTTTGATACCAGCATACATCTGAGGATTAAAATCGTTTCAAATATATTGCAATTTTCTATCCAGAAACACTGAATGATTTCACTATTCTCATTTATTTTATTTCATTTGAAGGTATAGTGATTATCAACGACGTGGAATTCTGTTATTTATACATATCTTATTTGTTTGTTTTTTTTCAATATATATTATAGGTTATCTTTCTATTTTAATTTTCTACTTTTATCTTATGGAATTTCCTACATTGAAAAATGTTAGAACTAATAATTAATTAATTTGTATTTGTTTTGTATTATAATTTGCTAATCGCACGATGAAAAATAATCCCCAGAATTATTGTACAAAAATGATTAAAGCTAATGTATTGTCAATATTGTATTTAGTGAATAGTAATTTTCCATTCTCCTAAAGTGTGGGAAATTAAAATTGAATATATTTTTAAATATCTTCGAAAAAGAAAGGCCAAAATATATAATACAAAAAAAATGTTTATTTTTATTCAATATACAATAATACATATAGCCGGAGAACAAGTTATTTATAATACTCAAGCAAAAAAAAAAAAAATCCACAATGAACAGACTTCATTTTTGCCTCAGCTTTTCTATAATATCCATTCACTTACTTTAACGCCTATTATATATCGTCAAAATTCTCGAACGTAACATTTTTCACATTCTGTACACGCTAAGGGTATCGACCTGCTGCAAATACCTCAAGCAACGAAAGCTCGCTCGAAATGGGTGCCAACAAATTGCTAATAATTTTTCTGCGACATCTGACTACCTGTAATGTCTGTAACAAGTATTCAATTTATCGAAAAACTCGCGACTCGTAAAACAAAAAACAAAAAAAATAAAAAACTTTTTATTATTTCTTCGTGCGGAGAGGGATGACCTATGCATGAGTGAGAAAAGTAAAAGGACGAAACGAGCAAAAGAGAGAGAGAGTATGTGTGTGTGTGTGTGTGTTCGCGCGTCTGAATTTGCGTGGAGTATGGTGGTAGCCTGTAAAAAAAAAAATTGAGGAAACGAGAAAAAAAAAAGCGTAAGCGGGCGATATTTCGATGTAATCTCGAGAAATCTGGATTACAATCGAAACGGGAAAGAGAAATCGAATTCGTATTGTCCATTTCGATTTTTCTTCGAATAGTGTGAATTGGATTACATCGATCGATAGATCGATAGAAAAATAATTAGGAAAATTTGACAAGCGTTGGCGGGCTTTTCGAATTCGATATTTCGAATTGCGTCTTCCCGTGGGCTTGACAGTTGAGAACGAAGAGAAGGAACGTAACGACGATTTTCTGTGTGATAATTAAGCCGCTTCACTCAACGATCCATTGTTTACGTTTCTGCATACATTTCCATTCTTAAGGTTACTTCAGTAGCGAGATTGAGAGAGAGAAAGAGTGAGAGAGTTTGTATATACACCGCCTGCACTTTGTACGAATATTGCGATCGTCGTTGTTCAGCGATCTCTTTGTTTCCTTTCGTCGTTTAATAAAGTGAATTCTTCATGACCTCTTCAATTCACCGTGCATTCGATTTACAGACCAAATTTTCCTTTATAACCAAATAACCAAACCATTTCCTTTTGAATAAGATGCTTCGTTGTTTCGTTAATATTGAATTCAGTATGTATTACTTTTATTTTTATCTTTTAACGAAGTGAAAAATTATTCCTTCATATTCCATGCATCATTTTTTTTCACTGATTATTAATTTTTATCATTTGCTTTAATCTGGACACTTTTCTGGGGAAGAACTAACTTTTATTATGATCACTGTATCTTCATTCGAAGGTTCATCATTCTGCGAGTTAATTACTATATCCTTAGGTTTCAAGAATGCACGGATTCGTACAGTAATTATGGTTTCAGAATTTGAAGATGTATCACTGTTTGCATTAATCACTATATCTTCAGGATGTAAGGATGTATCAATTTTCGTTTTAATCACCGTGTCCTTAGAATTCGAAAACGCACTAACCTCTGTACTTATTAATATATTCTGGGGATCTGAGAACGAAATACTGATCTTCATACTGACCGGTATGTTTATAAACTGTTGATGTATCCAGCTACAGTGCTGTGAAACGTTGGAATAATTTCGAAGGGGATAAGTTTACTTTATGTATAAGTTTATAAGTTTAATGATACTTTAGTACTTAACAATATTTTGAAAATAAGCATTTGATACTTCTTTAAACGTTGCTAATAATGCTTAGTATAGTCGTAGACGAGGTACAGGATAGATCTAAAACTTTATGGGCCCTTGTGTCTAACGTTCTGAAATACCGATCGTGCAAAAAATCAGAAGTATTGTTGTGCCCTCTATGATGATAGAACGGTGAGTTTAGAAATCATATACCATTCAACTATCGAAGAAGGTAAAGTAGACATATGTGATAGATCCTTTGCTAAATTCGCATGTAAAGAACTTATTTATATAAATTTGGATTGCGTGAGTAGAACTCTGACGATTTTTCGAAAGCAGTAGAATACACACATGAGATGAATCATTCACTAATGAAAAATTATGTTCTTATATATTTTATTACAGTATAATGAGAATTCTTTGAATTTTTCTCTTTCAATAATATTTATTGTACATTAGAGCATAATTGCATGTACGAGGAAGATTTAAATTGATACTTATAATAAATTTTTAATTGCTTTAACATTACTAATGTATAAATAGTCAAATAAAGTTTCTACCATATTTCCAAGTACATTAAATATAGAATAATTAGTGTTTCTTGTCAAATAACAATGTAAATGGTTGGCTATAATTATTGGAAGTCTTAAATAAAATTATCGTATGCTTTAATTTAATAAAACAGCTTTACATATTAGTTTTGCATTGAATTAAACATTGTATTCAGTGAATTAGTCGGAAATTGTTTATAATTATTATTGAAAATTGAAAAATTAATGTTCCTTTTGTGTGCTTTACAGATGGACCTTCCCGGGCCACCATAGGAACCAGGCAAAGAACTAGAACATGAGGAATAATGAAGAAATGCAATTATTTAAGCAAAAATGAATTATTTATTGTAAGATAAGTGTACAAAATGTATTTTACAAATGGTTACAATATACCAGTGTTACATTACAGCATTTTACAGTCTATTTATTTATTCCTTACACACCATATCCACTTCATATCGCGAAAAAAGCACAATGATGCACAGGGAGAGATCGCGCTTGCAACTTTGTTGCCTTGAAACGCTCGCGAAACTTGCACATTGTTGCAAACGCGTTATCGGGCTTGCAACTTTGTTGTTCGGAAACCTTGCACATTGTTGCACGACGCGCCGTTTTGCAACAATGTGCAATTTTCGGGAGCGTCTTTCGACAACAAAGTTGCAAACGCGATTCTTCTTTTGCAACTTTGTTGCCTTGAATCGCTCTCGAAAATTGCACATTGTTGCAAACGCGTTATCGGGCTTGCAACTTTGTTGTTCGGAAACCTTGCACATTGTTGCACGACGCGCCGTTTTGCAACAATGTGCAATTTTCGGGAGCGTCTTTCGACAACAAAGTTGCAAACGCGATTCTTCCTTTGCAACTTTGTTGCCTTGAATCGCTCGTGATTAGCAAAATTAGTAAAATTAATTAGTAAAATTAATGTTTTTCTTGTATAAATTACAGGTGGACCTTGCAGAGCACCATCAGATGCAAGGAAAGGTCTTGAACATCAGGAGAAACGAAGAAATGCAATTAATTATGAAAATATCAATTGTTTATTGTAAAATTATTGTGCAAAATGTATATTACAAAAGGTTACAATATACCAGTATTGTTTTACAGCATTTTACAGTCTATTTACTCCTCCTTTGCGTACCAAATTCACTTCCTTTTGCAAAAAACCCTATTGTTTAAACAATATTCCATTGCAAAATTGAATAAACTAATGCCAGAAACCACCAGGAATGC
>NW_017100288.1:312880-315036 GCF_001263275.1 Habropoda laboriosa | reverse complement strand
CTCGATTCTCGGAAATTTGGTCATTTCCGAGAAATGACGAAAATTCCAGGAATTCTCGGGAACCGAAATTTGTCGAGGGCCCATTGGTCAATTCTTGGAATCGCGTCGATTCTCGGAAATTTCGTCATTTCCGAGAAATGACGAAAATTCCAGGAATTCTCGGGAACCGAAATTTGTCGAGGGCCCATTGGTCAATTCTTGGAATCGCGTCGATTCTCGGAAATTTCGTCATTTCCGAGAAATGACGAAAATTCCAGGAATTCTCGGGAACCGAAATTTGTCGAGGGCCCATTGGTCAATTCTTGGAATCGCGTCGATTCTCGGAAATTTCGTCATTTCCGAGAAATGACGAAAATTCCAGGAATTCTCGGAAACCGAAATTTGTCGAGGGCCCATTGGTCAATTCTTGGAATCGCGTCGATTCTTGGAAATTTGGTCATTTCCGAGAAATGACGAGGCGAACATGATGTGACAGGAGGTCGCTTCCTGGAAGTGACTCGATTCTTGGAATTTTGGTCATTTCCGAGAAATGACGTGCTTTCCAAGAATTCTCGAGAACTGAAATTTTCGAAGACCCTTTGGCTGAAAATCGACTTTCTAATAGGCGAACATGATATGATAGGAGGTCACTTCCTGGAAGTGACTCGATTCTCGGAACTGACCAAATTCCAGGAATTCTCGAGGACCGAAATATTCAAAGGGCCATTGGTCAATTCTTGGAATCGCGTCGATTCTCGGAATTTTCGTCATTTCCAAGAAATGACGTCATTTCCAGGAATTCTCGGGGACTCGAGCACCGAACGAGTATATTCGCGCGAATTTCGAAATATTTCCGTAATTTCCGTAGTTTACGCTAGAATTTCGGGATTTTTTCCAATTTTTCGATGATTACGCATTCCTCGTGGTTTCTGGCATTAGTTTATTCAATTTTACAATGAAATATTGTTTAAACAATGGGTTTTTTGCAATAGGAAATAGATTCGGTGTGTAAGGAAGTGGTTATTAGGCTGTAAATCGCTGTAAAACAATACTGGAACATTGTGACCTTTTGTAGAATACATTTTGCATTGTTTATTTCATTTTGCAATGATATATTGTTTAAACAATCAGTTTTCTGCAAAGGAAATGGACATAGTGTGTAAGGGAGAGATAAATATACTGTAAAATGCTGTAAAACAGTACTGGTATATTGTAACCTTTTGTAAAATACATTTTTAACACATATATTACAATAAATAATTGATTTATTGATAAATAATTGCATTTCTTCGCTTTTCCCGATGTTCGAGTCCTTTCCTTGATTTCTCCGATGTTCTGGAAGCTCCACCTGCAATTCATATGCAGGGAACATTATTTATTCCTTACACACCATATCCACTTCATATCGCGAAAAAAGCACAATGATGCACAGGGAGAGATCGCGCTTGCAACTTTGTTGCCTTGAAACGCTCGCGAAACTTGCACATTGTTGCAAACGCGTTATCGGGCTTGCAACTTTGTTGTTCGGAAACCTTGCACATTGTTGCACGACGCGCCGTTTTGCAACAATGTGCAATTTTCGGGAGCGTCTTTCGACAACAAAGTTGCAAACGCGATTCTTCTTTTGCAACTTTGTTGCCTTGAATCGCTCTCGAAAATTGCACATTGTTGCAAACGCGTTATCGGGCTTGCAACTTTGTTGTTCGGAAACCTTGCACATTGTTGCACGACGCGCCGTTTTGCAACAATGTGCAATTTTCGGGAGCGTCTTTCGACAACAAAGTTGCAAACGCGATTCTTCCTTTGCAACTTTGTTGCCTTGAATCGCTCGTGATTAGCAAAATTAGTAAAATTAATTAGTAAAATTAATGTTTTTCTTGTATAAATTACAGGTGGACCTTGCAGAGCACCATCAGATGCAAGGAAAGGTCTTGAACATCAGGAGAAACGAAGAAATGCAATTAATTATGAAAATATCAATTGTTTATTGTAAAATTATTGTGCAAAATGTATATTACAAAAGGTTACAATATACCAGTATTGTTTTACAGCATTTTACAGTCTATTTACTCCTCCTTTGCGTACCAAATTCACTTCCTTTTGCAAAAAACCCTATTGTTTAAACAATATTCCATTGCAAAATTGAATAAACTAATGCCAGAAACCACCAGGAATGC
>NW_017100288.1:306884-311993 GCF_001263275.1 Habropoda laboriosa | reverse complement strand
TTTCGAAGGCCCATTGGTCAATTCTTGGAACCGACTCGATTCTTGGAAATTTCGTCATTTCCGAGAAATGACGAAAATTCCAGGAATTCTCGAGAACTGAAATTTTCGAAGACCCTTTGGCTGAAAATCGACTTTCTAATAGGCGAATATGATATGACAGGAAGCCGATTCTCGGAAGTGACTCGATTCTTGGAAATCACGTCATTTCCAAGAAATGACGAAAATTCCTGGAATTCTCGAGGACTGAAATTTTCGAAGACCCTTTGGCTGAAAATCGACTTTCTAATAGGCGAACATGATATGACAGGAGGTCGATTCCTGGAAGTGACTCGATTCTCGGAAATTTCGTCATTTCCGAGAAATGACGTAAATTCCAGGAATTCTCGAGGACCTTAGCACCGAACGAGTGTACTCGCGCGATTTTCGAAATCTTCGCCTAATTTCCGTTGTTTTCGCTAGAATTTCGGGATTTTTTCGATGTTTTCGATGAAAACGCATTCCTGGGTGTTTCTGGCATTAATTTATTCAATTTTGCAATGGAATATTGTTTAAACAATGTGTTTTTTGCAAAAGGAAAAGGATTTGGAGTGTAAGGGAGAAGTAAATAGACTGTAAAATGCTGTAAAACAGTACTGGTATATTGTAACCTTTTGTAATATACATTTTGTACAATAATTGAACAATAAATAATTGATCTTTCGATAAATAATTGCATTTCTTCGTTTTTTCGGATGTTTAAGTCCTTTCCTTGATTTCTCCGATGTTCTGGAAGCTCCACCTGCAATTCATATGCAGGGAACATTATTTTTTCTAATTTTTAATAACATTTATAAACAATTTCTGACTAATCTGCTGAATGCAATGGTTAATTGAATGAAAAATCAATATATTAAGCTGTTTTATTATGTTAAAGCGTACAATAATTTTATTTAAGACTTCCAATAGTTATAAACAACTATCTAAATTGTTATTTAACAAGAAACACTGATTATTCTATAGACAAAGTACTTGAAAATGAAGTAGAAACTTGATTGTATTATCTACTCCCTATGAATAATGGTAAAAGAATGAAAAATTTGTTATAAATATTCATTTTAAAGTATCTGCTACATGCAATTGTTAATTCAATGTGAAATTAATAAATAGAGCTATTTCATTAAGTTAAATCAAGCAAAAAATTCATTTAACACTTCTAATAATTACAAACTACCATCTAAATTGTTATTTAACAAGAAACACCAATTAGTATAATTAAAGTACTTGAAAATAAACCAGAAACTTTATTTTAGAATCTGCATTATTAGTAATGATAAAGCAATACTAAATTTATTATAAGTATTAATATTAAACTGTTTACTACATGCAGTTATGCTCTAAACTACAATAACTATTATTAAAAGCGAAAAATTCATTGAATTTCTATTTAAAAAGTCAACTAACCTGACAATTCTTCGTTCCTGACGATGCTCTCGATCCTTCCGCTTTGAATGCTGACGGCAGACTGAGCAGAACAGTGCCTCTGGTCTTTCTTTGAAACTCCCAGGTGAAACTGCTCCAATGATAAACTGCGTGTTTTCTAATGTTCCTTTTGTTCAAATACCATTCGATTTTAAGTATAGAGCCTGTGGCAATGTTTTCCATGCCCGATAACAATTATTTGGTAAGGCACTCCTTGCTAGACTGTAAGATAAAGAAAATTCCAATGAACTTTATCTTTACTTTAAGTTCCAATAGCGAAGAGAGACAAGGAAACGAATGGTGGTACATAAGGATAGCACTAGAAATGAGTTAGACAAGGAAAGAAATAGGGGTAAAGAAGGATAGCATTAAGGTAATGTGTTAGACGAAGAAAGATATAGGGATAGACAGGGACAGAAAGAAGCGTGGGCGAGACAACGTCATCTCGTGTCTGGTGACGCGACTACGACTTTTTAATAGGAACACAGAATATAAACAGAGGTATTAGACAAGGAAAGCAATAGTGTGCGAGAAGGATAGAGAGAAAAGGTTTCCTATTGGTCGACGGACCGCTGAGCTCCGCCCCCCAGAGCCACAGCCACGTGGCCCTGTGAAAAATCATTAATAACTCAATAATTAGGACGATTTTGTGTACTTTTAGTATTGAAGAATGAAGTGTGGACCTTTAGCAACTTTCACATATACATTTTATTATACTATATCCTTTCAGTAATTTGTTATTAACAATTATTGTGCGGAGTGTCTGTGGCGGTATTGCACACCGTACTGGTTTTTCATTAATTTTGTAGCTTTATACAAATAATTCATGCACTTTCATACATGCGTTCGAAAGGCTATTCCTTTCCTACATTCTCGTTACATTTTCATTAACATATCTGTCGTAATATGCAAGATATTAAACATTATTTGGGCAAGTACTACACTCGTCGCATTGCAACGTAAAGTCTGTGGCGGTATTGCACACCGTACTGGTTTTTCATTAATTTTGTAGCTTTATACAAATAATTCATGCACTTTCATACATGCGTTCGAAAGGCTACTCCTTTTCCTACATTCTCGTTACATTTTTATTAACATATCTGTCGTAATGTGCAAGATATTAAACATTATTTGGGTAAGTACTACACTCGTCGCATTCCAACGTAACATATTTCCGTCATTTTCATTAATAACTCAATAATTACGATAATTTAGTGAACTTTTAGAATCAAAGAATAAAGTATGAACCTTCAGCAACTTTCTCGTATAGGTTTGAAGACCCTAGCTTTCTTCAGTAGTTAATTATTAACAATTACTGTGCAGTGTGTCGGTAGCGATACCGCACGCTGTTCAGGTTTTTCATTAATTTCGTAGCTTTATGCAAATAATTTATGCACTATCATACATGCGTTCGAAAGGCTATTCCTTTATCTACATTCTCGTTGCATTTTCATTAACATATCTGTCGTAATATGTAAGATATTAAACATTATTTGCGTAAGTACTACACTCGTCGTATTCAGGCGTCACACATTTTCGTTATTTGCATGAATAAGAATGATTAATTTTGTACTTTCACACATGTAGAATATAGTATGGACTTCTTGCTATGTTCTACAATAATTTTCGTAGCCATAAGTGATGTGGTTTATTCGATATTAGCAATTGTTTACAACAGTCCGGTATACTCGAGTACGATGAATAGGTGACGCTTCCATATAACGTTTAATAACTCCTAAACTAAAGCGAATATGTTAATAGAAATTATACGAGAATGTAGCCAAAAGAGTTGCCGTTCAGATGTGTATAGTTAATTGCACGAGAATTTAGTAGAAAGCTGTGAAATTATTGTAAAGCCGTAAAGATACTTAACGGTGCGCGGTGTCGTTTCCGACATTCCGCATTAAAATGGTTAATAACTAATTATTGAAAGAGTTTAGAGCACTAAAAACTATATGTGAAAGTTACCGAAGGTCCACTCTTTATTCTTCAATTCTAAAAGTTCACAAAATCATCGTAATTATTGAGTTATTAATGATTTTTCACAGGACCACGTGGCTGAGGCTCTGGGGGGGGTGGAGCTTTGCGGGCCGCGGGCCAATAGGAAGCGCTTTCTCTCTATCCTTGTCGCACACTAGTGCTTTCCTTGTCTAATACCTCTGTTTATATTCTGTGTTCCTATTAAAAAGTCTTAGTCGCGTCACCAGACACGAGATGACGTTGTCTCGCCCACGCTTCTTTCTGTCCTTGTCTATCCCTATATCTTTCTTCGTCTAACACATTACTCTAATGCTATCCTTCTTTACCCCTATTTCTTTCCTTGTCTAACTCATTTCTAGTACTATCCTTATCTACCACTATTCGTTTCCTCGTCTCTCTTAGCTATTGGAACTGATGTTGGAGTCCTTTCCTTGATTCCTGTTGTGGCCTGAGAGTTTCATCTGTAATTTACACTATGAGAACAATCTTTAATGCTCAATGAAAGTTATGAACAATTTCTAACTAATCTGCTGCATGCAATGGTAACATACAGGGCAATTCGTTGAAATAATTTTCCTTTATCCCCTATTCAATTTAGTGTTGTTCGATACTTGATTCTTATCGGATTTTGGGATAAACAATTGATACCACGTATCGTTACTGGACTGCTGGATTTTGGAATGAACGATTGAAAGTACACTGATCAATGATGACATAACTTAATTTTATTTTAACCGAATAATTCTTTTCAATCAATGTATACATTTATCGTGGGAAATTGATACATTTGTGAAAAAGAAGGACACCAAGGGCAAACGACAGAAGAATACGCAGAGAGAACAAAAACCAACGAAACTATGTACGGGAAATTTTCAGGTTTTTTTATTTTTTATTGCTATAATACAATTTGATTGTTGTGTAAAATCTGTTGTAATATACTAAAAAAAAAAAAAGTATCTATGCTTACATTATTAAGGAATAAAACGCGGAAGCATAGCACAATAGAACAGAACAACAACCCTATTGTGAATGTTAGATTATCTTTATTATTACATCTGTTTAAAAGACATAACTTATTTATAAAAAATATGAGGATCGGGGGGGAGGATACCGGTGGTAAAGGGACAAGGGCAGTAGGGGGAGGGCAGGATATAATAGGATCGAACAAATCCTTAGTTTATGGAATAGTTAATACTAATAAAACTCAGTACTTTTTACAAGTTACAAGGAATAACAAGATCTATCATAATAATTGGGAGTTTCTCTAACTTATCGTAGATAACTGTAAATTGGAGCGTGTAACTTATCTATCGTTTCTTTCGCTTTTCTATTCGTCTCTCGTTCTTAACACAGTGAAGAGAAATAAACCGGCGTGTCACCCAGAGTCTCGTGTACTCTAATTTTGAACACATTGACAATGCTTGTTTAATTACACCCGTTTAACAATCTCCGATTTACGTACAATCATCATCTATCTCCTTTACGTACCGATTACACAGTTTCGATGCTTTCCGACAGATCATACTGACCGCAAAATATCAATTCGTTCGCGCAACAATATTCATCGAAAAATTCTATCGCACATATTTATTGTCTGAGCTCACATCGGATCTTTTACAATATACTATTATAAAAAAAAATATTAACATATCTCTTGATATATTCGTCATT
>NW_017100288.1:287088-306566 GCF_001263275.1 Habropoda laboriosa | reverse complement strand
TCTCTATGATTCATAGTATAATACGATAAAAAGGAAACGTTATTACTGTTATGCGGGAAATCGCCTTACCAAACTATCGATAATCTAGCTTACATAATATAAAAAAATATGTAAAAACAGTTTTGTACAAAATCGAGAGAAAAGACAATTATATAAAAAAGTATTCGGTAGTACGTTAGATGAGCGGACAGAATGGTGAAGGGACAGCAGTCGATAGAGAGAGAAAAAACAAACATATAAGAGAGTATTTACACATTTCCTTTTTAGAGAGAGAAAAAAAAAAAATAAAATAAGCGAACGAGATAAAGATTCGAAAGAAAAAAGAAAACATGATTATCGGTGTCTCTGTATAAATTGTCGCGTCACTGGTGGACATTATATTGCAAAAGCGCACACGAGCTTCATCTTCCTCGAAGTATCGACGATAATTGCCTCTTTTCTCTCGCAACAATCTACGATTAATGCCTAATCCTATTATGCGTACATACCACCAGATCTAGTCACGCAGCCGATTACGCACTTTTTATCTAGAAGAAAAACTCTCTCTCTCTCTCGTTTTGGCTTTGGCAGATGAGAGATCAGCGAATCGTCTTACCGCCCGTTCGTGCTTAATTTTATTTTAAACCAGCAATCTATTTTACGCGCACGCTTTTACAAGGTAATTAACATCAACGATTACGCTAGCTCGTTAATAGTAGTAAATGATTCAAGAGATAGCAAAACGCAAGACGTACCCGTGGATATTTCGTCGAACGAAATCTTTAAACATTCGAAAAATTCATCTCTTCGGCAAAGAGAGACGAAGAGAAAGCGTGTACAGACAGACAGACGTTCCTTCGTTCTCGTTCTTTAAGATGAGCATACGAAAATTTGATCAATCGATCCGCGGGTACTCCTCGCTTATTGAGTAATCGATAGGAGTAAAGAATAGAGATATTAAAAAAAAGATGAAAAATAGCGCGTCACTCGAATGGAATGTCTGTGTATGGAACGATTGGTTCGCGGGGTGAAGACGAATTCTCTGAGGCTCCCGTCGACCGTACAAAAATTACGTTGCCTTTGTATCTTACATGTAATAGTATGCCTCGCGCGAATCGGTGATAAATCGGTGTTGAAAGGCCATTTGGAAACGCTGCGTTTCATCAAGACACATAATTTAATAGATTTACCTACGCAAGAATTCCTTATACCCTACGATATTCGAAGGCACGATTCTCGATATTCTGTTGGACGCAGTGTAACTTCGTTCGGATTCTCCTATTCTGCTTCTCTACGCTGTTTCACGTGTTACAGAGACGTCGAACAGTGCCTCTCTCTCGCGAGTCGATCGAAGCTCTTCGCGCGCATCGATCCGGACAAAAAAAAAAAAAAATACGATCTCTCCTTCTTTTCCCCGTTCATGAAAAATGTTGTGCGTTACATATTTAAATAGAATATTACATATTACACTCTATTAGTGGTCCCCGTCGAACACACTCGTGTCAGCGTGAACGATTCTCCGTAATCCATATATTGTCCTATGTACAATACTATTGTAGATAGCAAGGTCTCGTTCCTTATTATTATTTTAAAAAGAAAGAACTGTCTATCGGGTCTTCACACTGTGGCAAGTCGAAGGCACCATTGTTCGTTGAGCCGTGGATGCACGAGCAGATTTTGCAGAGTACATCGTCTACTATATATCTCGATCACGTATCGTTATTCCTATTTAAACCGTCGTTTTCGCTCTCCAAGAAAAAAGGCACAATCGTTGAACGACCTACGTAAACGGTGTGTGCTTGTGCGTATGTGTATATGTGCTGTGTCCTCCTTCGTTCGAAGAACAAAAATATCTCCTCGCATACATATACATATATAATTATCCATCTATATTTATATTCATAAATATCTATATGTATATATAGAGCTGTTGTAGTAGTGTACGCATTCGCTGATGCTCCCCCGTAGCAAGACACGAAACGGCACCGGCGCATCGTTAAACTAATTGACCTTAGAGAGAGCGTTCGTCGTATGGATCTCTCCCACACACAGAGATGCCCATTCAACAACAAAAAGAGAGAGAAAAGAAATACATCATCGGCGAGAATCGCCCTCGAACTCGACGAGTTAATCACAGTTCTAGTGCGTGCCGTTTCTCACGGCTTACGACTTACTCGCGCGAGCAAGAGAGCATCGCCGCCTTCATATGTAGATCGCCTCGGAGCCCTTATTGCTTTGGTGAGCGGCTCCGGCGCCGTACGCGTTCGGCGACGCCATGCACTCGGACCAATCACTGTTCGAGTGCGGCGAACTGGAGGACCAGTGGCCTGGACTGTCCGGGGACGGTGTCGGGAAGCTTTCCGGCGCTTGCATTAGATGTTGCGGCGTCACATCTGGCCCAGAATGATGGGAAGGTGGCGTCAAGTACTGGTAGTATTGTTGCGTTTGTTGTTGAGCTTGCTGTTGCTGTTGTTGCTGCTGCTGCGTGCTCTGTTGTTGTTGCTGCTGCTGCTGCTGGATCTGCTGTTGCGTCTGCTGCATCTGTTGCTGCTGTTGCTGTTGCTGCTGTTGTTGCTGCTGACTCGACGAGTAGGGGAGATTCTCGAAGTCGAAACCCACCGGTGGCATGCCACCGTGCTTCTGATGCGTCGCCTGTCTCATGGCAGCAATATGGGTGGGGGAAGTAGGCAACGACGGCCTACTTTTCGCCGGGGATGGCGAGCCCATGTAGCTCGCCTGTGGCGACAGGGTCATGTTCGACTGCACCGAGTGTGGCGGTGACTGATTGCTATAAGGCGGCGACAATGTGTTCACCATACCCTGCGCCTGCCGCTGGTGCGGCGCTAGCAGTTGGTCGTGAAAGTTAGGCAACCCGTAGTTGGTCGTGAACGTGTCCAGGCCTAACTGTTGAAGGCCCTGCATGGACTGGCCCTTTATGCAGTCCTCGTACGGCGGCGGTTGCTTCGCCGTTGCCGTGTGACCCACTAACGGAAGCGCGTTGCTGTACAGGCTCGCACTGTCGTAGGGACTCGGTAGATTTCCCTCTGCGCCCTCCGCACCTTGAGGAATCTCTTGGTTTGGGGGCTGAGCGCCGCGCTTTGCCGGTGGCTTTTTTACCGACGGTTTTCGCCTCACTACTACCACACCGCCTTCCGATTCGGGACTGTTTGGATTCCCCGTTGTCCCTGTTTTTGGCCGCTTCTTGGACTTTGCTTGCTTCGGGGCGGAACCGATCACCGTAGGATGCGTGATGAGTTGTGGGTGATTTGGGGAGCCTGTAGGAAAAAGAATTGGGAGTTTTAATTCCACTGAATCTGTATACGACATGTATATATTTCAGGAATGTAACGAAAGGATCCTTACCCATTAGAGGACCGTTTGGTATCACGTTCACCATTTGCGGCGATCTAGGCACGTGTTCATCCAATAATCTCACGATATCGTGGTGTAATCTCTCGCTGGCCACGTCTCTAGGTAATCGATCCATATGATCGGTGATCTCCCTGTTGGCAAACGTGTCGAGCAACGCTTTACAAGCTTCGAAACTGCCTTCCCTGGCGGCGAGGAACAACGGTGTTTCGTCCTTGTCGTCTTGGGCGTCTCTGTTCGCGCCGTGGACGAGAAGTATGTTCACAGCGTCGACATTATTGACAGCTGCAGCCCAGTGGAGAGCGGTTTTGCCACTGTTGTCAGCTGCGTTAATGTCAGCGTCCGCGTTTATGAGATCCTCCACCATGCCTTCGGTGGCCAAACGAGCGGCCAGGATCAACGGAGTTGTTCCATCGTGCATACGAGCGTTCAGATTTGTCGCTCTGTTCCTTAACAGTATCTGGAAAACTCCCATTGCATCGGCAGCGACGGCGGAATGAAGAGGCGTCCTGCCGGTGTTGTCCTGAGAGTTGGCGTCTGCTCCCGCGTCGAGGAGCCTCTTCGCTGCGTCAGCTCTGGCGTACCTGGCCGCCAGATGAAGAGACGTCTCGCCACTCTTGTCTGTGGTAGCGTTCAGGTCTGCTCCCTGAGCAACTAAATCAGCGATCACCGCGGCTGTACCGTCGCTCTCATCCTCCTCTTCTCCTGTGTCCAATCCTCCGCCTCGTACAGCAGCTACCATCAATGGTGTCATTCCACAAGGTCCTCTGGCGTCTACGTCTTGGCCATGTTCGAGGCTAGGCGGTGTCAAGACACCAGCGTCAGGTCTGCGTATCTCTGCCGCGTCCAAGTGTTGTTGAGTCCACATTCGAGGTTCTGTTTCTTCGTAATCCGTAATGGCAGTGTGATCGCTGGCGTATCCAGGCTCTATTGCCCTCATCCTCTTCGAAGGTGGGAGATCTGATTCATCGTCCGACCATTGCTGCGCTCTACCATTTCCTACGTCAAGATCCATGCAGTTCACCGAAGGCTGTTTGTTCAAGTTCCTCATCTCCTGACCGTCTGGACCGCGTCTTCTTGATCTACGACGTTGTCCGCTGCCGCTGTTGGTGCGCAGGAATCCTTCTGGGAACCAGGTGACTCCCACTGCACGTTTCCTTTGCGCCGTGACAAGGACACCGACTAACATTCCTCCAAGTACCACGATCACGACTCCGATGAAGACATACTTGTAGTTGGTTGGGGTATCGGGATACTCTGGACCTTGCGGACCAACTACACCTCGAACTTGTTCGATGGGGAAGTTTCGGGATAGGGAGTGTTTGGATGCAGTGGCTGCAAGGTATTCTGCTGCCTCGTTGGCTGAAGGGAAACATACTGCTCCTTGGGTGACGGTACATTTTCTGTTGTCGATTTCCAAATAGGCGATCACGCCGCTTTGAGTGTTGGTGTAGATCGTGGTTGGTCGGCCAAAGATGTTAGTTTGCAAACCAGGATCTCTTTCTCTTTTCCAGGGGTATATCATGTTGTTTCCAAGCTCGTCTTGTTTCACTCTTAACGTGGTTCTTAATTCGTGGCCAATGTCTCTCAGGAAGGCCACTACGTTTGAGCGGAACGTTTGCATGTCCATCCTTACCACTACGGAGATCACACCTTCTGCTAGAGATGGTGGCTCTCTGTCACAGTCGAGACCGTCCCAGTTACATTCTTCGTTGTTGCAGCCGTAATCACAGTGGCCATTGGCATAGTGCTTGCGACAGTAGGCATCGTAGATGGGACTGTAAAAATAAAACAATAATTAGACAAAGTTACCAATGAAAAATTCTGTTTACACCTGGTCCAATAATGATAAGTTCACTTACTTGCATGGGGCCAACTTTCTCTCGCAGTCTCTTCCATCAAACAGGCACTGAGCATTGTTGCAAACTTCGTCGCAAACGTCGTTCATGAAAAAGTCCCAACAGTTGATAGGAGCAGTGCAATTGCGCCAGGGATTGATGCCCAATGAACAGTCGTTTCCATCAAAGTTGCAAGCGTATCTGTTACATTCCTCGTCGCAATGATGGTTACCAGACTTCTCCTCGCATCTATTCTCAATGCATTTCTTTCTCTCCAATTCCAGATCAAGATCATACGCATTCATAGTTTTTGGAACGTTCGAATTAGGACTGCCAAAGATTCCTCCTCCATAGTTAGGGTCGTAAATTTCACAGTTCTTGCCTGTCCATTTAGGCGGACAGTCACAGGCATAATCACCAAGAAGATTCTTGCAAACGGCATTAGACTGTTGACACGGATTACTGGCACATTCATCCCTAGCGTCGATCTCACAGTGAGTTCCAGTTGTTCCAGGAGGACAATAGCATCTGTATCCAACATCAGTTTCAGCCACTCTGCAGGTACCTCCATTCAAGCAAGGCTCTCTATCGCAATAGGAACCCGCGAACTCGCAGTTGTTTCCATAATAGTCACTGGGACAAAGGCAAGTGTGTCCAGCTTGTTTCGCGGTGCAAACACCACCGTTCTGGCATGGTGAACTGTCGCAGAAGTTCACTTTCACCTCGCAGTGACGCCCCATGTAGCCGGGTTTGCAGTTGCAGTGATAGTTGTTGACCAGTTGCACGCAATCTTGCGTACCTGGCGAAGCACACGGATTGGAGAGACATTCGTTGATATCTCCCTCGCACCTAGGTCCCACGAAACCCGGTGGACATTTGCATTCAAAGCCGCCAACCTTGTCGGTGCACGTTCCGTTGTTGTGACAAGTACCGATAGCGCAGTCGTCGACGTTCAGCTCGCATATGAAGCCCAAAGTGCCAGGTGGACAAGAGCAACTGAAGTTACTGATAAGATCGTGACATGTACCGCCGTTCTGACAAGGATTAGGCCTGCAATCGTCCACGTTAAGCTCGCAGTTCTGCCCTTGGAAACCTTTCGTGCACTGACACTGATACGATCCAACGAGATCCTTACAGGTCGCGCCGTTTTGACAAGGAGCAGAGTCGCACTCGTTCACTTCCTCTTGACAATACGATCCTGTGTATCCTTCGAGACAGTGACAACGGTGACTGTTACCTATGTCCTCGCACGTGCCGTTGTTACAGAGGTTCTTCTCCGGTACTCCTTTCCTTATAGCCGCATCCTTGCAAGATACCATTTCAACGTCGCAAACTTTGCCAGTCCAACCGGGCGAGCAGTTACAGTGGTACTTATTCTTGTGCTGGACACAGGTAGCCTGATTTTCACAAGGATTATCCACGCACCAGTCGACGTACTGGTCGCATCTAGCTCCGGTGTACCCGTATGGACAGTGACAGGTGTAATACTGAACGTGATCGTGGCAAGTGGCGCCGTTTAAGCAAGGAGAGCTGTCGCATTCGTTGATACGATACTGACAGTTCGAACCTGTGTAACCAGGTTTACAGACGCAAGTATAGTTGTTGATACCGTCGATACACTTGCCACCGTTCATGCAACTACTGTCCGTGCAATCCTCGTCGTTCGTCTGACAATTTATACCGGAGAATCCGAGCTGACACTGGCAAGTGTACGAGTTCACGTATTCCTTACAAACAGCACCGTTTTGACACGGTTGCGACAAGCATTCGTCCACGTCGATTTCGCAGTGTTTACCGCTGAAACCGTCCACGCAGAGGCAGGTATAGTCACCGATACCGTCCAAACAAGTGCCACCATTCTGACAGGGGACTGAAAATTAGAAAAGCTTGTGTTACACAGTGTCCTGTGAAAGTTTCTCGGAAGTCACAAGACTATGGTAAGTTAGAAATTCGACGTTTTATACTTACAGGAAGCGCAATCGTCGGTGTTAATGATACAATCTCGTCCTTCGTATCCTTTCGCACAGACGCATTGATAAGAGCCATTGGTGTTCCTGCAAGTAGCCCCGTTTCTACACGGAGACGTCATTACACACTCGTCGACGTCCTCGTCGCATAATCTACCAGTGTAGCCGACCGTGCAAGTGCAGGCGAAGTCGAGGAAGTTCGAGGATGGCGAGCACTTCGCACCGTGAAGGCATCTGTAACCATAAAGCAGAATTGTTACAATCGCTCCAGAGAAAGAACAACAACGAGCAGTAAAATAACACAGAGTTGACGTTAACGAAAATAGTTTGAAAACATCGCAGTCTTGTGCACGGTCGGCAATGAAATCGTCATTCTGTGTAACAACATGCTCGATAAATTATGCAGAATCTATAAAACAGAGTTGAATTTTCTACTTCTAATCTTAAGTTGACGAAATTATCTCTCTCTTTCTCTCTCTCTCTCTCTCTCTCTGCGCTCTACAGAGTTCCCAAATAAAATCTCCGAGAAAACATTCTCCAAATCAATCCTTCCACGAATCATCAGACAAACGCTGGCTGAAAAGACTCCCTCGTAAAGTTCGGTCAAGCGAGATATACGAATCCGTACTTGTTAGGCGAGCAAGGGTCCAGCTTGTCCTCACAGTTCCTGCCGGTGTGAGGCAGCTCGCAGACACACTTGTAGTCGTTGACGAGGTCGATGCAAGAACCGCCATTCTGGCAAGGATTGTTCGCGCAATCGTCGATGTTCGTCTCACAGTTCGTGCCGGCGTAACCGGCCAGACACTTGCAACTGTACCCGTTCAGGTGGTCGTTGCATGTGCCACCGTGCTGGCAAGGATTCGAGCCGCACTCGTCGATGTCCGCCTCGCATCTCTTGCCGCCGTAGCCTGGCAAACAGTGACAGATGAACTGGTTGACACCGTCCTCGCAGGTGCCACCGTTCACGCAAGGATTGCTGGCGCATTCGTCCACGTCGCTCAAGCATCTAGCGTCGTAGTAGCCGCGAGGACACTCGCACCGGAAGCTGTTTATCAGATCTATGCATCGTCCACCGTTCGCGCAAGGGTTGCTCGCGCACTCGTTGATGTCCGTCTCGCAGTGATGCCCTGTGAAGCCTGGCTCGCACTCGCAAGAGTACCTGAAAGGAAACACACCGTGTCCACTGAGGATGGAAGCAACGACAAGGTTAGAGCGGAAACAGATTTTGCCAGATTGGGTATTTTCGCGATACGGGGACTTCTTCCGTCTCGTTTTCATCGGTTGAAACGTGTGAGTGACAGAGGAGGGGAGGGGGGAGAAAACGGACCACCCTTGGTGGCTCAATTTTGCCAGATTCTGATAATAAGTTCGTTTGATTTGCGCTCGTGTTTTGTAACTTGATTTTCTTCGCTGGGTGTTTTCTTTTATCGACGATGAGAACCTTTTTCGGGGGTAGAATGAACAAGAATTTGGGAATTTGATTGGAATTTTTGGATTCTGCGATCGTCGATGCAGTTTGCTTTCAAATTGGTAATCAAAGTTAAACTTCACCGAGAAATTAAAAATACCGACTAGGAGTAGAGGTTCATTTTACCGAATCAATGCACTGTTCTCGATAAAATTGTTATACTGAGTTAACCCTTTCTATCACTTACATACTCGAACAAAGATTGATTTGAATTTAGTGTTCCTTATAGACGTGATAATCTGTAGATAAATAAGAAATTCTTTCAAAAAACTAATTCACTCACGGAAGGGTCAATGTTGACTTAACCTGAATTGAAAGTTCACCAAGAAACGTCATATTTTAATTCAAACTTTACCAAAGAATCTGATAAAAATCATATTTACAAAATACCAATCACATTGTGTCAAGTTAGCGTTCATCTTACGAAAAAGTCTCAGGTCAACTAATTCCCATCGATAGATATTAGGCTGCTACATGTGAAATGACCGATTTGAGAATTTCGTTCTTAAATACACCTAACTTGTTATAAGTACGTCAATTTACAGCTCGAAGCTAACGCAAAATCGTCCAATTGTTTCACTCTCGAACAGCAGATTGCTGATCAAACTGCACTGCTCCCTTTGTAATTGGACAAAAATTGATTTTGCCCGAAAGGAAATCAAATAAAACGAGACCATGAAATATACATCAATAGACACCTAACGTTCCAAGTCACCTAACGTTATAGAGGATTTAAAACAAAGTACAAATCACCTCGCATAACATAAGCATCATAGATCATTCTCCGATTGATAAATACTAATATTTAAAAAGTTACTCGTCAACACCTCGATCATTTCATCTGCAACGACCTAACACACCGTGTATCAGCAAATATGCGTTAACAGTCTCATCGAAAGCTTCCAATTCCCCGTAGACGACCCCAACCATAATCAAGAATCCACTGACTCACCTGTTGATCCCGTCGATGCATCTCGCCCCGTTCCTACACGGATTACTATAGCATTCGTTCACGTTCACTTCGCAGTTCGTCCCAGACGTTCCAGGCCTACAAATACATTGGTACCCGTTAATACGATCCTCGCACCTTCCTCCAAACTGGCATGGATTGCTCTCGCACTCGTCGATCTGCGTCTGGCACAATTTCCCGGTGAATCCTGGAAAGCAGTTGCAGCTGAAGCTGTTCTCGCCGTCGATGCAGGTGCCGCTGTGGCATGGATTCGATTGGCAGTCGTTGATGTTCGTCTCGCACGAGGCTCCTGTGAATCCTGGCGGGCAGTCGCACGTGTACTTCGCTATGGAGTCCTGGCAACTGCCACCGTTCTTGCACGGCGATGAGGCGCAGTCGTCTATGTTGATCTGGCAATGAGAACCGGCGAAACCGTTCGCGCAAGTGCATTTGAAGGAGTTTATCAGATCGGTGCATATGCCGCCGTTCAAGCACGGTTTTGCGGCGCACTCGTCGATGTCGATTTCACACTGGGTACCCGTGAAACCTGGAAAGAAAGAACGAGAATGCTTGGTGAGAGGTTTCCTCGGGGTTGGAGTCTTTGGTAACGCGAATTGGGAACTTTGGGTCCTGGACTTCGATTGGAACACTTGGCAGAATTGAAGGATCTTTGCTGGTACTGAAAGTGACGAGTCTATCGATTTGGCTGACAGTAAGCGGTCTGCGGATTTTTATGCAAGTTCATATTTTTGAGAATATCGAATAAAATTTCGGTAGAAAATTATTTCATCTACTATAAAAAGCACTGTAATTTGGATATATTTTCATATTACCTGCATTCTGTGTAATTTTGCACCTCTCAGTTTCCTATAAATGGGAAAGGATGTGTTTGGAAACGAAAATTAAGGATGAAATTGTTCTAGAAGATTGAATAAATTAACCCTTTGCACTCGGAGGTCCCTTTGCTGTAGGAAAGATTGCAAATCTGACCTTTCAAATTTTTTCAAACTAACGTAGAAATGCACTGTACTATTTTATTTAAATATTCAATGTATTATTTATTTCACTACGGAGGCCCATAGATCTGCTCTCTGTCTTGCACAATTATTTACCAAGTGACAACTATTTAATGTCGTTGCTCAACTGCAAAGGGTTAATTATCACAATGGTCAGATATTCTTAATTAGTGAAATATTCTTTATAAATTTAGATCACTACTGTCTAAATACTACATTTTGTTAAGTTAGGTCAGAAGCTAAGACAAACATATGTAGTCATAAAAGAATCACGAAACAAGGGGTTAAAACTACAGAGGAATTAAAACAACCCTCTAAAATCACCTCCCTGAATCTCTCTTCCCTCCATAATCACCGTAACGCCGTTCGATACGATTAACCATACAATCTTTCAATCTGTTTACACCGAAATTCCACGAAACGCCAATTTACGACGACTAACAAGCACGGAACGGTAAAGTAACATCTCATCATCCAGTCCAACGAAGCATAAAAAATTCAGGATTAATAGCTTCCTTCAAAAATGGCGCCTATTATTCCGTTGGCGAACAATTTTCAGTGGTTTTGCACGAACCTATAGGTACTTCCTGCCACGGATTCGTAAGCAGATTCCAAAGAGAATTTTCTCTCGATCGAGCTGGTTTGAAGAGGTGTAACGCCATAGCCTCCACCCCGGCGATCATTCGGAGGAAACCGCTTTTTTTCGCGTTAAAGGCAATCCTCGAAATTACAAACATCCTCGAAGTCGAAGAGGATAAAGTCGTCAGTCCGGGCGACCATGGCAATTAGCCTCAATTAGACGCAACAGCAAGCGTGGATAGGAGATCTAGATGGGCCAGGCCCTGGTTCAGCGTTAATTGCATCTTTGATCGATCGACTCTTTGCGCTTTTTTCCTCTCGCTTTCTTATCCGACCTGAACGGTGATCCGCGAGCACCGATAATCACGCCAATTATCGCCGGTAATTAGAACTCGGTCGATGATTATCGCGGTTCGTGGAAGCCGTGAGTGAAGGCTGATTGACGTTGACGAAACCACCGGTTGACGTTCCCTGGATGCCTGCCATTTTCGCCCTGGACCAATTTGTTTGGAAGAAACCAGTCGAGGTTTCGTGAATACGACGCAAGTGGTGGTTGAAGAATTTTGTTTGGTGTTGCGAGACGTTAAGAGCGGCAGAGTGAGATTTTTAGCGGAAGTATCGTTACTAATTGAAGTGTTTATTGTTGAAAGGCGATTTGTCGTTCTCGTAGGAAGCAATTTTGGGAAAATCAGTTTGTGGAGGAAGCCACGCTTTATATTCTCAAATTGTAAACAAAAAATTGAAGATACTCTAAAAGAAATACAGTAAATTCTCCACAAGTGTCAGTCCGCAAGGAATCTAAACCTGACACTTGTAGAGTCAGGGCTACGTTTTCGAGCCTCGCGCCCGCCTTTGTAGTTTGCCGAACGTAGACAAAGACAGCGAATAAAACTTTTTTATCCCGAAATTTTTCTTAACATATTGATGAGATTTTTCTGATGAAAATGACATCAAACACGACATAATTTAAACAACACGTTCATTGTCACGCCAGATATTTCACTGTATTGAGATAAAACAGACGCCCTGTATTACATTACATAGAGTCGGCCTACCGTTTGACTGCCAGTTGGAGAATTGGCCTGCCGTCTGACTGACACTTGTAGAATCGGCCCTACATTTGACTGGCACTTGTAGAATCGGCCCTACATTTGACTGACACTTGTAGAATCGGCCCTACATTTGACCGACACTTGTAGAATCGGCCCTACATTTGACTGACACTTGTAGAATCGGTCCTACATTATATTTTTCTATTATGAATTGTCCAGCCGTGAAATCTCGTAAAAGAAACCGAGTAGTGTAGCGTTACATGCTTGACTGACAGCGAGCGAGGATAACATAGGCGCAGCAATGACGCAGACCTAGGCGTAGGACCATCTATACTGACACTTGTAGAATCTAAACTGACTGACACTTGTAGAGAATTTACTGTATAGCGTATTTCCAGATGAATACTATATCCATTATTTTGGACGATCCTCTTTCATTTATAGGCTAACTGACAACTTCCCCCTTTGAAAAAATTGAAAATCGATAAAGTCGTCGAGATCTTCTATCTTCTAACATTTGAACAGTATTGACGTACGAAAATATGGATTGCAAAGAAACCTCTTCCAAGCCACCGACAAAAACTGAAATTCTCAGTAGAAGTGCGCGAAGACCTCGAATCGTTAGATGAACAAAAACCCAAGACGCAAGCAGAAGAAATGAATTCATCAAACTTGTTCGATTTGCACGAGATTTCCCAAGGTTCAACAGCCATTCCCTGTTGTGTATTCGCGGAATATTCATTATGGCGGTTGCACCAGGTGGTCTTAATGACTATAAGCTACCCCTGTTTCTGTTTGCATCGCGAGGATAATAAAAGCTGATTCGTACACAAGGTACGGTAGCCAGGACGAATTGCATCACGTCGACGACGTCGTAATTTTCAAGGAAGATAGGAAAGGGGAGCGAAGAAACAAGCATCGGAGAAGTTACACGGATGCATTTGCACGCGACGCGTTCCCGCTCCAGGTGGTCTAATTAAATTACGATAATCCCAGTCTGAATAAATTACATCGATCGGATTAAATAACTTATCGAAATGGCGCTCTCCAGAAGCAGCTATTTTTTTTTTGTTTTTTTTCTCTTTTAATTCACCTTACGAGCATCTTTTTTTCTTTCAGAATTTATCCTTTTACAGTCTCATGGAAATGGTTCCAGTTTTCAGCTTTACACTTAAACGGTTAATTAACAGTAAACGCGTAGTGTAATTCGAGGGATTTTTATGCGATATTAAAACCCATTTAACTTAACTGCTTCGGTAATACACAGTATCGTTTTATTTTCTGGAACGAGGATTCTTTCTTTTCTGCAAAGATTATGCCGTTGAATATTTTTCATTTTTACAAGTCTCGAGAATGACCACTATGGTAAAAATTAAAATTTTTCTTTTATGTTATTCACACTTCGAGATCGTTTAAATTAATTACACAAATTTTCTCGTACTTCCGTAATTCAATCTTTTTACGCGGCTCATTCTGTACATCGATCATAGTTCGTCAGAATTGAATTCAGAAAGCTCTGGCTGAAAACTTCCGGTGACTCGAGACGCGACCAAAATGGCGTCCGTTTAATTGGAGGAGAACTAATTTAGAAGAATACGCCAGGGAATTCAGTAATGAATCCCAAGCACGACTATCGATAGATTCCTTGCCCGTGTATGGCGGACTTCTCAATGGGAGAAAGTTATCGGTCGGGCTGCTTGGCCTTCCGCGTTATAAAGGTTCGAACGAACGGCAAATGCTATGTTAGACAAATACCGAAATCGTCGGAGAGGAATTTATTTTCCCAAGGAGAAAAGAACTATCTGAAATTCTAAATGATTCGATGTACTCGTTGAAATATGTATGGACAGGATTTTTGTAATTTTCAAATGAAGCGTATTATTTAGTCAACTTATTTGAAACTTCTAAATTCCATGTTTGAACCGTTCGGAGGCCAAACTGATTACACTTTCCACAATTTTTCTGATTTTATAATAGTACCAAAGCACATGACTGGTGTTTTACCGACAACTCCACGTTTTGCAATTTTTCTGCATACACTGCCGGCCAAAAGTTTCGAATCACCTCCCGATTGTCATCGGTACCGAATCTGCTACTAATTTTTCATAGACTTGATATTGGTATTGTGGAGATAAATAGCAATTTATCTCATATCGATCGATTTGAATGATACAAAATTCGTTAAAAAATTCTTAAAGCTGCTCGACTTTTTTCTGCGAATTTTTTGGCCGGTAGTGTATATTATATTTAATTTAATATTGAAAAATAAAAAATGATGGACTCCGCCTATATTGCATTTGAAAAGAATGTTTAAACGATAAATTTTGTCTATATTATATCGAAACAAAAATTGTGGACTCCTACACTTGTTTAACATTTATATTTCTATGTGGAAACGTGTATTTCTTTAGAATTCAAAATG
The DNA here is from genome assembly GCF_001263275.1 of Habropoda laboriosa. Taxonomy (NCBI): domain Eukaryota; kingdom Metazoa; phylum Arthropoda; class Insecta; order Hymenoptera; family Apidae; genus Habropoda; species Habropoda laboriosa. Next base: position 291,927 of record NW_017100288.1, on the reverse strand, counting down.
AAGCGTATCCTAAACTTTTGAAAAGATCAATTTCGCGATATTTGTTGTTCAACAGTTCATCGATTAGCGTTATTTCAACGAACATATCATCGATTACTTGGATATTTGCCCTCGGAAATATCGACGGCGATCGTCAACCGGATGACGCATGGATTTTTACCGTATTTACATTCACTTAATATTTCTCTGTCTCTTTTCTCATTCAGACAATGATGCGGCTAATTCAGTTGTGAGCGCACGTACTGTCGCGGCGGATCCTCGTCGCTTCCTCTCGAATCCTTAAGGGCTCTGTACGCAACGAATTTACGAACGTCATGAATCATTGAGCAGCGTGCACTGATTTTTCTCTTTCGAGAAATCTGCGTATTTAATTCCATACCGGCGTCTATTACAATCTTCCAAGGAATAGTAACTATGTCTCAAAGGTAATAGTATCTTTATATCCTAATTTTTCTTTGTATATAAAAAGAAGATTTGCGAAGATTTTAAATAACACGATTTAAAGGGGAAAAGAAAATTTCAGTTGCCAATTTTCAGTATCGCACGATTTAAAGGGAAAAATAAAATTGGAAATGTTGAAGTTAAACGAGTCAGTTGTCAATTTTCAATTTTCGATATCGCGCGATTTAACGGGAAAAATGAAATTGGAAATATCGAAGTTAAATGATTCAGTTGTCAATTTTCAATTTCCAATCAATTTCTGTTTGACGATTAAAACATTAGTCAGAGAAAGAAAACTGTTAAGCGACAAAGTTTCGAGAATCGAACGCAGAAGTTTCGTTCTCCTTTCGAAACAATTGAAAATTCCCAGTACTGTTGCACATGCAAATAAATGGTGAAAAAGAATCGAGCGTGGTTCTATCGATGTCGAGAGACACAGTCCGCGTATTTCCATACGAATACGCCCGCAGAAACGCGTATCGTTTGAATTATTAAAGACGTCCCGGGACACAAGGAGGCGGGGTTGCAGCGGCAGAAACATTTTTCAACGCTGAGTTAACACGCCATTGTCTTTCACCACGATTTTCATATCGGTACTGTTTCCCCGCTTCCCACAGTTGGACAGAAATAGAAAAAATTCACGTGACGGAATGACTCTTTACATTTTCATAGCTGACCGTTTCTATCCTCTTTCGATTTTCCAATTCGATCCTTCGATTGTATGCGAAAAAACAAGGCACAGTCGTTTTTCGCGTTGTCAGTAATTTTCCTCTGATTTGTTTAACTTTTTAATATCACGTTCCGTAATTTTTATAATACGTTGATATCAAAAATTTTCATCTTATTCGATATTAAAATTTTTAAGTACCTCGACATCGATGAACTAAAATAGTAATATTAATGAAAGATTATGGGCAACAATGAGTAGGGCCGATTCTACAAGTGTCAGTCAAATGTAGGGCCGATTCTACAAGTGTCAGTCAAATGTAGGGCCGATTCTACAAGTGTCAGTCAAATGTAGGGCCGATTCTACAAGTGTCAGTCAAATGTAGGGCCGATTCTACAAGTGTCAGTCAAATGTAGGGCCGATTCTACAAGTGTCAGTCAAATGTAGGGCCGATTCTACAAGTGTCAGTCAAATGTAGGGCCGATTCTACAAGTGTCAGTCAAATGTAGGGCCGATTCTACAAGTGTCAGTCAAATGTAGGGCCGAATCTACAAGTCTGTCCTTGTCTACGTTCGGCAAACTACAAAGGCGGGCGCGAGGCTCGAAAACGTAGTCCCTGACTCTACAAGTGTCAGGTTTAGCTTCCTTGTGGACTGACACTTGTGGAGAATTTACTGTATTTCCTCCTTTCCAAATATTTCCAAGAAACGGATGTCCATTATAGGGCATTGTAATTAAATTTCCGCCTCTATGATCAACATTCGATCAAAGTTTCTTTCATTTACATTTTTAAAAATTAGAATAGAAAGCAGACCGGTGGTTCACGCTGCTAATTTCAGGTTTCATTTAATAACCGACTTAGGCTTAATTTAATAATGCACTTAAAGGAAACAGGAAGAGCACGTATACCCTGTGAAAAGGTTTTAGAAAGCGGTGGCCGGTTGTAAAAAGAATAAATATGCAATTTAGATCGAGAGAAGGTGTAATCAATTCGAAAGGATTTAATCGTCGATTCGTGGCCACGTTGAAGTTTTTTCTGGACTCTAACTTTCAGAGTATTTGAACCCTGATTTTAGAAGAAGACCGCAGGCCTTTTTATAAAAAGAAACCCCTCCTATTTCGTCTGGAATAGTGCAGCAGCCGGTGCTTTCCTCGAAAAATATATGCATCCTGTGATAAACGTCATCAACATGGTGATTCAGGGATGTGTTAATGCTACCTTGCTCTGTTTACGATTCGTTCTTAATTTTTTTAAATATACGGTGCACAAAATCTCGGAGTCCTCGGTGAAACTAAATTCACGATTTTCAGCTCTACGTTAAATTTTTTCCAATACCACTAAAGAAAATATTGCAACGATCTATAACCAGAGAAAGATCTATGAACAGTTTATGTTAAAATATTGAAATTCTCGATGAAATTAAATTCAAGAAGATCCTTGACTCTACACTAAGTTTTCTCCAATATCTCTAAAAAAGAGTGCAAAGATCTATAACTAGAGAAAGATCTACGAAGAGTTTATATTAAAATATTGAAATTCTCGATGAAACTAAATTCACAAAGGTCCTTGACTCGACACTAAATTTTCTCGAATATCGTTAAGAAAGATTGAAAAGATCTATAACCAGAGAAAGATCCATAAATAATTTATATCAAAATCTCGAAGACCTCGATGAAATTAAATTCACAAAGATCCTTAACTCTAAATGAAATTTTCTTCAATGCCAAAAAAGGAGATTGCCAAGATCCATAAGCAGATAAAGATCTAAAACAAATTTACATTAAAATCTAGAAATCCTCGATGAAACTAAATTCACGAAGATCCGTAACTCCACACTAAATTATCTTCAATGCCACTAGAAAGGATTGCAAAGATCTCTAACCAAAGAAAGATCCACAAGCGGTTCACATCAAAATCTCGAAGACCTCGATGAAACTGAATTCACGAAGATCCTTCACTCTACGCTCAATTTTCTCCAATACCACGAAAGAAGACTGCAAAGATCCATAAGCAGGCACAATGCAGAAGTGGATAGATCGCGTCGAATTTGACCTCGACACTGGCGCAACAATGGCGATGTGATTCTGGGGACCTGCGTAGGAGAGCACGCCGCTGGATCACGTGTGCTTGAACGATGATGAAGATGATGACTAGATTCCACATTGCCTAGACCTTGGTCCTGGGATCGTTTCCGCGATACGGAAACGAATCAGGCAGAAATCGAACCGCGGCACCGAGTAACGGTATCGGAGATTGCGGAACAATGCGAAAGAATTCCTCGAGGACTCAGCTGTATCGAGAAGAATTAGTAGTTTGCATTCGATCGTTGACTCAACAGAATTTTATAAATTGTCCCTGAATCGTTCTAAGCCTTTCAATCACTATGCATAGTGATATCTAAATTAAGCTCGAGGATTTTCTTATCTCCCTTTCAATCGTTCAAATCAGAAACTATACACACAGGTTGTATAAATAAATCGAATTGTGCAATGAATCATATTATTCAAATTCCATTGTCACCAGACAATCAAAGATTTATCTATAATTTACTGTATTGTATTTATTTTTCATTCACGTGTTCATTTAAATATTTGTTCAATTATCTTCTATGATCTATGGACGAATTAAATGTGATTCCAATATGATCCATAATTCATATCATGATTAACCTTAGAGCGGTCTTCGTTTTGACTGTACACTCAAGACTTTTGGGTGAAAAAGGACCTAAGCCCCCTTGTGTAGTAATTTTTGTTTCCAACGCGACATACGAACCTAGACAATAAACGTTTAAAATAATGTTAAGGAACGTAAACGTGATAACAGCAAAAATTACTAAAAATATAAAAAGGCGGTGGGTCAAAAAAGACCCGAAGACCGCTCTAGGGTTAAGACAGGTTGATATATATAAAAAATAAGCTATCTTTCATTGACAGGGTAATTTCGGGAGAGACGGACCAGGCAAGTATTTCCTACATTTATCCGCCAGATATGGAAGACAAAACACTGAGAGAGCCAAAGAATACTGACGTGTTCCACATATGGCGGATAATGTAGGAAATACTTGCCTGGTCCGTCTCTCCCGGAATTACCCTACATCTAACACTTCAGCTACCGTGTTACAAACTCACCCAATGGAACATCAACCGGTTGATAAAAAGAAGTGAGCAGAGAGGAAGAATAAGACGATTGACCATAACGTCGCGTTACTTTGAACTAATCATAATCTCTTCAGGTACCTGCTACATAAATTCAATTTCTCCCGTTCGTTCTTCCTCGTTCGCGGCGGAGGGAAAGAAGAAAACGATGGTAAAAAATGAACGAATGCCGGTTTGGCGGGAGGCACAGAAGAGGTGAGAATCCGATCCGCGTCGGTCGTTGGTTGTGTCTGGCGTTGGCAAATCCCACGTTTGGCCAGGCGTGTTCGGATAATTGTAATCTATTGCCTCGCCAGTGTTCTCGAACCAGCCTACGCGCATTGATAAACTATGCGAAACCTAACACACGGCTCGCGGATGCACTATCCGCGATCCATCCTCCTCCAACCCTTTCCTTCTGCATCGAGAGCGCCTCTCACCTGTCCTCGTCCTCCTCTTCCGTCCTCCTTACTCCTCGATCGGTGCATTTACGTTTAGAACCTCGCTTAACGAACGCGAGTACACGCGCTCCAGTGTGAGTGTGAATATTCTGCACGGCGAAATGAGAGATTTTTTGCTGTTTCGACGGTGATTCG
>NW_017100288.1:246345-287046 GCF_001263275.1 Habropoda laboriosa | reverse complement strand
GGTTGAGTATAATAAGACAGGACTGTATGTTTTTTGACAATTGAAAGTTTGTAAAATTTTGAAGATTCGTTTGTCTTTTGGATTTATATTTGAGTTGCTTGGTAATAAAAAGAGATCAGTGGTCGACGAAATTATGGCGAGAGTGCTTAATGAATGTGAAGCATGTTAAAATTTACTGAATTCCAGTGAAATTTATTGAAATCTGTACTGTGAAATAAATTGTGATTACCTACGATTAAGAAAATTTCAGATTTCACCAGAATATTAATCGAGAATTCGCAGTTAATTCCCAAAAAAAACCAATAATATTCTAAACACCATAAAATTCACTGTTCCAACCAAATTTTAAATACCCCGAATAGAATTTCCACCTAAATTGTCACCAAAAGAAGAAATGCCTTAAATTCCCTCAATTTACTGCACCAAAGTAGATTTTCTACCGAAAGAAAATCACCCAAGAATTCTACGAACCGTAAAATTTCCAATATTTCCAGCACAGTAGGCTTGGATCATCGCCAAAAGAAAGTCAGCAGAGATCTCTACAGGAACTAGTTCTCGGTGTCACGGAATTAGACCAGCTTCGCTAATGTTCGCGTTCGATCGAGCTGCGAATTCCACGTGGGACGTAATTTATGCGTAAGGTAACAGAGTGCATCGTGCACATTGTTAATCAACATCAGCCACCACCCATAGAGCCGTGCGTGCATCCTACGCTTGCCCCCCATCGAATATCCGAGCGGCTAAGAAATGAATCGCTGGACGACTTGCTCCGGTAACGAGATATCGGTTTTCTAATTTAAATGAGCTAGGTTCGTTTCTCCACTTCCTATATAGAGAGACAGTATGGTGGAGTCACGTTGAATATGTATCGAGCCTGGTATCGAGTGATTATGACGATCGAGGAAGCAAACGAATAGCAACATCAAAGATGCCGCTTAACATTCAGATGATGCAATGAGTTATTAGCGATTCGTGGTACGAATGAAAAGTATGTCTGTAGGCGGTTCGAATCGTAGGTAAGTGCACGAACAAGGAGGGTATTTGAATAGGGAACATAGTTTAATAGCGCTTTATGCCTTTCAATCAGTTCTGGGTAAGATAGTGTGCTTGAGATACGAAAGAAAAATAGAGAAACTACTTCCTTAACTTATTGTCAGTCAGATTGGTTAATGGTGTTTTTGTACCAATTGAAATACTATTTCAAGTATTTATTTTGATTTACCTGCAACGAAATATGTGAAAATTTATCCTGTAAGTACGTGAGAGAAAAATGAAGAAAAGAGCCTAAAATGCACCAAAATGAAAAATAGAATTTCAAATAAATCTTCTCAAAAATTAATCCTGTAAGTAAGAAAAAAAGTAAAGAAAAGTACTGAAAATGCACCAGAATGAGAAATAGAATTTTAAATAGATCTTCTCAAAAATTAATCCTGTACGTAAGAAAGCAAATGAAGAAAAGTGCTGAAAATGCAGAAAACTAAATAATAGATCTTCTCAAAAATGCATTCTACACATAAGAAAACAAATGAAGAAAAATGCTGAAAATGCACCAAAATAAAAAATAGATCTTCTCAAAAATTCGTCGTCCTATATATAAGAAAAAAAAAAAATGAAGAAAAGTGCTGAAAATGCACCAAGCACAATCGAAGAACCGAGGATTCACCTCGAAGAAGCTCCATGAAACGTGTCTTGCTCAAGCAACACTGAAACTATCAATGGCGAAAGGTTTCTTCCATCGCTGTGAACCATCTCACAATCAGTTCGTGCAAACTCGACCCTGACACCGCCTCAACGATCACTTTTCATCGAAAAAAACGGCGAAGAAAAACCTTGAAACCTCGAATATCGAGAGAAGGAGAAGGAGAAAGAGCAAGAAAGTTTCTTCTTGCTGAAGATGCCTTCAGCGCCGACAAAATTGACGACGCCAATCAAACACATCGTTGGCATTACTGTGCGGTCGCGGAACCCTTTGAGGATCCTACGTGATCCTCGATCAAGAGACTCGACGGACCCCTTGTGCAGATCTGAATCGAGGAGGGAAGATCCTCTCGAGTTGTAAGTAGATTTCGCTTACGCGGATCCAGAAACGATCGTGTCGTTTCGTTCCGTAACGAGGAGCATCGGGGATGACTTCATTGGACGTATTTAACTTGATTTCGGCGAGGTGGATCTCGTGACTTGTTCGTTCGAGGACACGAAACAGGGTCCAACGGTTCGCGTTTAATTATGGAAAAAAGACCGCGGTCACGGAATCCGCGCATTAACGAGAAATTCTTTTCTCGGCTCCCAATCAGCCTCGTTTCTTGTCTCGTTTACGGAAATTCACGGGAATCTGTTGCGACGCTGAAGATCGAAACGCAAACAGGAAACGTTTCTGTGGAAGCTTTTAAGCAGAAGGTTCTTAAATTCAAGCAGTAACGAGCAGAGGCAGGAGGAATTTTTGTTCCTGATCCTTCGGATAATTTAGAGTTACGCGATATAAACTTTCAAGCTTGCTTCGTTTCGTTTTTATCGCGAGATCGTACTTGATGCCACTGCACTGCGTGTGCCTCCTTTTTCCCGTCGAATGGAGTGAAGTTGATTATTCGGTGGTTATATGGAAAAACGTATATGCAATTATTAACAGAATTTTTTTTCAATACTCCATCACACATATTATCATAGTTCATGATATCATAGGAAATATCTCATCCCTGTATTATCTGGGCTCTGATGATTTTTTCCCTGCACCCTTCAGAAATCAGTTTAACAAATGTTATTCTTCATTTTTCCTTCATTTTACGTGTAAAATCGTCTTATGCCCGGTTGTATCACACAATCTACCTCACCCTGAACACATCCACCACTCAACCACGGAATATTTCGCTGGTGTCGAAAGCGCAAGCTAAAAATTCACCGAACGCATACACGCGTTACTCGGTTCAGTCGATGGTTTTCGGCTGAACACATACTCGTCGTTCGTCCGCGAAAGGGTTAACCCAACAATTTAATATTTCCTACATAAACACGCCTGCGCACGTTTTCGCCTCGCTAAAGAAACACCAACCATCCCCGGGTCTCTCTCGATCGGTTCAATTCGAGCAAACGCGCGGTGTGTCTCGCGGCGAAGAGAAGCCGGTCGTAACGTCGGCTCGGATAATAAGACGTGTGTTTCGAGTGATCAAAGCGCCTGGCCTGGCGAGTGTTTCAGGGTCGTAGGTCGAGCTGCACGGAAGAAGACGAAGTAGGGAAGAGACGGGTGAGCACCTGCGAGAGGCCAGATGATTTTCGCGATTAACGGTCGCGGCACTGGAGCTACCTGAGAGAGCTCAGCCAGCTCGCTGTCCACCTTCGATCATCCCCGGTGATGACGTTAATGCACGACGACGTAATGACGAGTCGCAGGCCACGGGGGGAAGTCGAATCGCCGCCGGTGGCTGGGTTATTCACCGAATCGAATGAAAAAGAGTGGCTCATCAGAGCTCCCTCATCAAGGAAATGAGAGGACACGGATGGCTCTTTTCTCGTCGCCGCGCGTTGGAGGACTTCGTTAGAGCCCGAAACGTGCCGTAATGCGACGTTAAAATTCCGCTTCCGATAATTACACCGATCTCTCTTCACCGGAATCGGAGTATCTGGCGATCCTATCTGAGATCGAGGGGTTCTCTGCTTGTCTTCTAAAGAACTTTACGAGGAGATACGAGGAAGAGAAAAAGGTTGAAAAGAGGGATACGGAGATGTTAGGCATTTTGTTCGACAGAGGTGAAAATTTTGAGAGCTTTTAATGGTTTAAATGGGGAAAATATGATATCTGAAGAGTTTTACGGGGAGCAAGCAATGGATCGAAGCAAGAGAAGGATACGAAAAGGCCTCGTCGATTTCTATCGAGAGAAATGTGGAATTATCTTCTTTGAAGAGAGTTGAATATTGAAGAGCTTTTAATGGCTTAAATCAGGAAAATATGATATATGGTTTAGGCTACTTTCGTAGGATTGGAATTACTTTGTATCAAGACGGGAAATTGAAGTTATAAATTGAAATAGAAGATAAGTTTAAGATTGATATTTCTTCGTAGAATCATTTTGATTTATGCGTCTATTAGGAGAAGCTACTGTGTTTCTTGTGAAACGCGATGCATTCCTTTGATACTGTGATGAACATTACGTCTGTGGTTCTTACTTGCAGCTTTCTTAATGTAATGCGCTAATACAAGCAAAAATGGTTTGTAGAAGTTTGTGTTTTAACAGATGGAATATGAATTATTTGTGAAATGTGTCTGTTTTAAATTCTTTGCATAAAATAATGTGACCGAGTGATTTTGTCCTCTCTGTATATTAAACGATACAGCATAAAAATGAAAATAAAAGATTCCACTGTACCTTAGATATTTTCTGGTATTCGTTAATTTTAGTAAAAAAGCACCTGATAAATTTTCTCGATTTTCTAAACATCGAAGGAAGATCAAAGAAACATCAGAAGAAAACTTGCAACCTTTCAATTATTTCAAAAAAATTTCATTCAGAAGAAAATTGATTTAAAAAATCCTGATACAACCACAGTGACTTCTTCGTACCAGAAAAAGTGAATTAATTCGGATAAAAATTCCATTACCGACAGAAAATAAGCGCGGAATAAATTCTAACAAGGTACACGTAGACTTTTTTCACCGAGTGGTATGCCCGATTGAATTACAAGCTAATATTTTATTTCCTACACCGTCCATATCTCTTCCCTACCAAAAACTCGCAAAATAGCCGCGCATTCTCGAAACACAATTACTCACAGTAGTAAGTACTCTCGGACCGCAACTCGCGTTTAATACCTCTCCTTCATGCCAAGAGACAAATTGAAAGACTTGCCCTTTTTACCTATCTCTATCACATAAATCATTTGCCCGCGTGTCAGGCGATTCGCGGCTAAACAGAAATCATCGAAAGGAAGCTCGTCACGCAGCAACCGGCAATCCAGTCGCCAATCGCGTTTTTCACCTACCTAATCCCCGGCGCGTCGAAACGACGCTTAGAGAGAGGCTCTCGTATCACACACGGTGCTTGCACACGAAAATGACAGCATTACCCACGCCTCTTTTCTTTTTTCTTTTTTTCACAAAAACACGCCCTCGAGCCTGCCGTATATCTGGCCAAGTTAACTGTAAATCCCCACGAACATTTCCCAAAGAATCTATACGAGAATCTCCCTCTCTCTCTATCTCTTCTTTAACCAATCGAAGTATGTTCACGGGAAGAGACAGGATGCTTGAACTTTACACGAGGGATTTAGACACGTTAATACGACCGTCATTCGACGGAGATAACGGTCGAATAAATGGGTAATTGCGCTGCTGAGGGGACGAAAATCCGCTGACTCGGCGATCCGTTCGAACCGCGCCTTTCGCCGTAGAAGAGAAAAATCCGATGGAATCAGAAAACTCTGGTACGAAAGGGTCTTCGACTTCCACGAGAGAAGAGAAACCCCACCCTGAGACGCTGGTGTATCTCTCAGGCTAACTGTAAATCCTCGAGAGAAGGCGGGGCGATGATTCGCCGGAAGGAATAGAAAAATTCCGGAAGCTCGACGCGCTCGTAAAGACGATTGCGTTTCTGCCAGCGCTGCTGGAATTCCACGTTGAATTCCTCCTATTCATTCCCTGCGACGCAGCCTGAATTTTCTTCCTTTCCCTCCGTTGCTCGCTCCTCCGGACGGACGGAGACGATGTTTCTACGATACGAAATCCACATCTACGGATGGCGTGCCTGCCTCTCCTCTGATCGCCGCCGATTCTCAGAGCAGACGCGATCGCGAGAACGATTATGGCCGCTTGAGCTCGTGGCGAGAGGCGTCCCGCGGCTCGATTCCACTTTGTGGAAAATTTATCGGTGGAAGGCTGACGCGCTCCTCTGAGGAACGGGCAACCGGCGCGTTTCGAGAGATGAATTGGTGGACGATTGGGGGCTGATGGGATGTATTAGGTTGTCTTATGAGCAGATTATGGAGAGCACGGGTGGAGAGAACGCTGGGTGTGGAGCTTCTGTTTCAGCATTTTCGTTCGCTTGTTGCGATAAATGAGAATTGTGAGTGGAATTGAGAATTTGATTAGAATTAGAGAATTAAAGGTTCCAAGTTCATGGAAGATTTTTGACATATGTTTTTGCTTCCTAGTGGGTGAGACAGTGGAGATATTTGGGCGAAGAGTATTTAAGTATTCTTGCTTGCTTGTTTTAACGAATGAGAATTGTGAGTAAAATTGATTTTGATTAACATTGGAAAATTAACCCCTTGCCGTATAACGAGTTAAGACTTGCGCCACAGATTTTGGCCAAGATCTGATAAAAACAGTTATATCGTTAAGAAAAATTAATTTTAATCCCAATTTTCCATTTCATTTATTACACTGAAGATTGCAAAATTTCTTACTTAATATTCTACTAAAACGGTAAACAGCTGACTTAGATGCACAGTAGGAAAAGAAATCATACGTGAAGGGGTTAAAGATTGGTCCTTAGCTATATTACACTATTTTGTTTTTCAAAATATTTTCCTTGAAAAGTATCACGTTGGAGACTGTGGAGACACTAGAAGAATCTCACGTTCACGTTTATTCTGTTTTGCAGATAAAATAATGATTACAGGAAAATGATCATTTGCACTATCCATCATTCAACGATCAAAACTATCGATCCTATTTTCCCCTTTTCTAGACCGCGTGTCGTAGCTTCCTGAAACTCTGGATAAGGCGGAGGGAGACTGGTCGATGTAAAACGAAATCCACGAAGCTATCTCCTCGCCGATTCCCAAGGCGGTGCACGCGGACGACGAGTTGCAGCGGAGCGCTTGTTTTTTCCGCCGGGCGATTCGATTAATCGCTGGTAATTGGCCGGCCCGGTTGCGTGACTGGAAAGGACGCGACCGAAGAAAACTGTCCCCTTTGAATCGCGGTTTTTCCGGTTCACGCCACCTGTGCCAGACGGAAGAGAATCGCTGGAACGTGCATTTATCATACGAGGCGTCACGATGAGATCTTATTATGCAAATCTCTCCGACTCGAGTTGGCGCGATTGAGGGGTTAATTGCTCGTGGTCGAGGACGTTTCTTTGCACGGTCGTTGCGTCTATGAGAAGAGAACGGCTTGATCTCGTTTCGGGGACGATGCACTGGATATTGCTCCACGTTCAACGTGTTTTTGCATCGCGTGTATCATTTCTGAATATAGAATTCAAGTGAGTAGAGATGTTCCTTTCGTTCACCGATAGAGAAACGTCGGATACATTTTTGTATAATCTGCTTAGCCGTAAAATTTTACTTTTCTACACTTATTCCAGTATTTTTCGAGCCGTTCCCTTCGAAGAAAAGTTCTTTCGGGAGGTCTTCGAAATATTCGCAATTTTCAATTCATTATCCGATGAACATCTTCCGAGATTCTTTTTCATTGACTAGGTAATTGCCTAACCGATAATTTCATTCACTTAGTAATCGCCTAACTGAGTAACTAATTATAACACTCTTTATCAATGTCCACTTTCATCGAAACAAGTTCAGCAGAAATCAGGCTCAGCATCAGATCCAACCTGTCTTATTATCGCACTAATCATCCAATTACCGTTTCCAATTAAACAAAACCATTACTTGTAATGTTTTGCAGAAGCAGAAAAGTTCTTCGATTTTCTATACGTTTCTATACGTGAATTAAGATGAAAGAGTGGCCTAATTTATTGGAACGGTTTGATAGAGCTGGTTCGTTTCATTTTCGCAAGGATCGAACGAAAAGTGAACGGAACAGAGGGAAACATACGAGTGTTAAGTTGCATTCTGTATCTTGGTGAGATTCTTCTCGGCTCGTTTAACTTCGATTAGCTTCGATCTCGACACTGATGAGGCCTGTGGAGGGAGCGGCTTCCGGTATGCCACAATTCGACACGATTTCAGTGAATGAGAGAACGGAGCATCGAGGGAAATTTTAATTACCTGAATGACGACTGTGATCAATGGAGTTGTCCATTGGATCTGTCTTTCGATTGCGTGATCCCGATTACGTGGGACGTATGGCAAGAAATGAATTTATGAAGTGTTACCTTTTTAATTGAACCAACTGTCTAATTGTTCCTTCAGATTAGAATGAATAATGTTCGACGAAGGAAGTTTCGAAGGATAAAGGAACGCGAATAGAGTCGAACTCTTGAATTTATCGATGTCGTTAATTCATTTCGAAATTGTTCTACTACTTTCCTTTCTTGCATCGATCAAATTAATTCAATAAAAATAAGAAGTACCTATACTAAAAGAAACGAAAGGATTTTCATTCTATCTGTAGCAATAAAACAAATTTGCAGAGATATTTTACGCGTAGGATTCTTCTACTTTAATTTTCATATGAAACCATTGCAAATGTGAAAATTCGAAAAAGACGAAACTGTCTTCTTCTACATTTCTCTCACAAATCTACGAGAAAAACGTTGGAAACTAACAGCACGCACACCCTGTATATTTCTACTTTGGCGAAGAAACGTAATTTAACTCATATAATACACTTTCTTTACGAACGTAATAGCTGTTCTAATATTATAAACGACAGCCTGTGTTTCGAATTTCAAATCAATTACTAAACAGATAAGTACTTCCTCGCATACTTTCTAACACCCATACAATTATCCTATATTTTTCATTCCGTAATCACAATCTAACATGTACCTAATATTTCATTTATACCGTTTAACTTATCATTACGCAGTAAAATGCAACAAGCTCCCGAAAGAAACCCTCTTATCTCGACCGTGTATCCCCATAATCTTACGAAGGAACCCCCCATTTTTTCCTTTTTTCTGTGTATCGCGAAGAAAAACGGCGAGCATATACGCGAGGTTACAAGCGAACCGGAAATGATGTGCGTTGATCGGCAATCGGTCGATAAGGAGCGGTCTGAGCCGATGTAAATGCCACAAACGCGTCAAGATTTTCAGTCAAACTCTTCCCGTTACACGAAATCGCGGCGGATCGCCGGCAAAAGACGCAAATTACGACACAAATTACGATCGGTTTTGCCCGCGAAACATACCGCGGACCTGCTACGAACTCTGACCCATACGTCCCGACTGCTGTATAATCGACCTTAAACTCGCGCCGTTCAAATTACCTTTCGCCGACGACCGGTTGCGCCCCATCGAGGAAACGAACGAACCTGCAACTGGTTCGCGATCGACGAGAGACTATGCATTTAATCGACGGTCAGAACACGCGGAATGCGTGAAAAAAAGAACGAGGTTTCGCGAACTTCATACACACGCGGCTATATATGTACACGGGTGAGGTATATCTTCTCTTTTGGTATTGTGGTAGCTTTCGAAGTTCTGCATATGGTATGTAGAATTGAGAAATTCTGGCAATGCGTTACGTAGCGTCACGTTTCGGCCTGGATCTTGTTTCGCTGTACTGGTTTAAAATCATTTCTTCCCATCTTTTTGCCGGGTATCTTATTTGGTATCAATTCTGCGTAATCCCCCTTCTCACTCTCAAATTTATTTCGTATTGGAATCTTTTTGGTCAAACGTACGAGCCGATTGAACTCGGAACGAAGTTTTGCAATTTTGGAAATTTAACTATCTGGATAAATGTGTTAAAGCACGATTTAAAACACGAAGATCCGCATTTCGTAACTGCACACCCGTTACCTTTCTAATTCGTATTATTGCTATAACTTTTTAACAAAGCTTCGAACGATCTATGTTTACATAACATTTTTATCTCATCTCTGTCCATAGAACATGCTGTCGAAGTTTGATCGGAATCAAACCGGGACACCCGGTATGTGTTTCCCATCGTTCCTAAGTCAATCTAAGCCTCGCCGATCTTCCGTACTGAATCCTCGAAGAAAAAGCCTCGACGATATCAAACGAAAGAAACTGCATAAAACACGATCAAGGGAATCCCATAAAGCATGCTTTTTTTTTTTCGAGGCATCGCCTTGAACCCTCGAGGAACGAACGCGTAACGACGCCGTATCCATTAATCAGGGCTGGCGATCAAATTGATCCAATCAAGATCATCGGCATGGAGGTAGCAGCATTGTTTGCACCGCGTAATCAACCGGATTATGCAAATTCAACCGCGATTTTTACCGCGTTCCAAACTAATTATCGCGGCACGCAGCATCCTGCTAGGCAGCTTCTTGCAAACAGCCGCGGCGATCTTTTCCACGGCTTTACGATTACCACCGGTTCCAGTTCGTAACGCGAATCGAACCGTACGTTTTAAATCCCTATCGGAACTGACGCGGAACATTTTCTAACACGCTGGAAACTGTGCTCCCGCTAACTGGCTCCTCCGATTATTTTCTTCCTGACCGATCATCGAACTCTCCCGTGAATGATACTCCGAGTCGACGTCGTGTTAAAGAAGAACGCCTTTTCCAAGAAAAGAGAATTTTTTCCGAGACGAATTCGACGTGTTCATAGAAACGTGTTTGATTTCTATTTTTGTTCGATTATTTCGGTGATTTTTTATGTACAGGGTGTTCTTTAATTCTAGATCATTGAAAGATTCAGGTTTTAGATTTACAATTCCACGATGTCTGATTTCTTTTCTGACCGAATCCCTCCATTTTTATACAAGAACAGCGTGCAGAAGAGGACGATATAAAAGTCTCGTTAGAAAAACTGTAAATTCCCTTAAACGTTTCACTTTTTCTTCCGCGCAACATGGAATTTTACGTGGCGAGGCATCAAGGGCCTCGAAAGTCCATTACCGTCACCCTTTTAGTATCTCCTAGCACTGTTCGATTCCCATTATGGGCATAGCGTGCTTCGATTAACAAGTTTCCAACGAGACGTCGTCTGTCTTTCACCTTGCATCCCGTTCTTCGCGCGCAGGTGAACAGGATACTTGATGCTAAGTGCCACGTGGGCAATCGAAGGATTTACGACGCGTTTCCGGGAGATAAGATGAGCTTTTTTTGGAAAAAAAAACGAGGGAAAAAAGGACACTCTTTTGCAGGATCACGCAATATACGACAATTAAGAAGGGCAAGTGGACGTTTGAATTGCTTGACTTTGTCACCTTCGATAATTATCTCAGATAGCACATCACGCGTCCATTTTTGGTTTGAAAGTCTTGCAATCTGATCCGGACGCTTTGAACACGTACGAATCGTCGTGCTTTAACAATGTATAGAAATTGCGTTCTTTAACCCTTTCGCTGTGACAGATTTCAGTGAAATCTTTCGTCTTGGCTGCGTCGTTTTAAAATTTCTTTTACCGAATTAAGGTGGACGTGTTCGAGAAACAAATCAAGGCTTAAATTAAGATAGAAATGCACCACAGCGCTCCAAAAGCACGGTGTGAATAAAATTTCGAAGTGTTTATAGGCGTCAACAGCAACGAAAGGGTTAAGACGTTCTCAAGTCTCAAAGACATCTCGATTTGTAACATTCGACGTCGTTCAGACGTCTTTTGGACATCTTCGCTCGACGTCTTTACGACGTCCATAACACGTCTGTGCGCTATCTAAGATAAGAATGACTAAAAATCCAAGTAGAATCAAATTTCGATACCTTGAAATATTGCTACACTTGAAACAAAATCACAGGTAATTAGAAGATATTAAATTGACAACGAACGCAGAGTACGGTAAATTAATTCCACGGGAAAAATTAATCAAACAGAGAGAAAGAGAAATTGATTAAATGTAGAGTTGGCCTGAACGGTACAATCTATAACGGCGATGTTCAAAGATAAAGTTTACGCATTACGAACGTTAAGTATCATTACCTATCCAAGGAGCAATGAAAATGATCGAATAAGTGGGATTAAAGCGAAGGATCTCTTACAATATGGCAAATTGGAAATAAGCGGGGACCGATTAATTCCCTGGCAAAATTAAAAAAAGAAAAATTCGATCGTTTATAAGACCTCGATACGTTACACTCTTCAAAATACCGGTAATTATTCAACACCGAAAAATCTTGAAAGCTCGAAGAGGCGCCAGACACAGAGAGTTGCAGGCGAATGGAAAAGAAAGAAAGAAAAAAAAGAAGAAATTTATAACCGCGTATTACCCGCCACCGACTACGCAACATTTAATTTAAGCCCGGGGAATTTCACAACTTACCGCTCCTACACGAGTTTAACACGCGGTTATCCGTTCGATTTACGGTCGTCCATAAGCGAAATTCGAGGGGCAGAACTTCTACGTTCCAGTTTATCCGCACAGACGACGAGAAGAAAAAAGAAAAAATCAAAGAAGAAGCAGAAAGACAAAATGACAAAAAAAAAAAAAAAAACGATCACCGCAGCGCATCCAATTAATGAGATGAAAAAGCGAGTTTCGTGCCGTGTGACACGCACGCTGCGACTTTTTTTCGACCACGTTCGATGGCCTTCGTTGGATCTTCGAGATCCCCTTTGACTAACGATGAAATATCGACCGCGACGATGAGAAGAAGACGATCACGCGTCCAACGCGCTAGCGATCGGAAGCGATTCGAGCAGGATATCGCGTGCGTGCGTAATATTCATTAAAATGTGCTGTCTCTTCGCGCCGGGAAGCCGATGAACCGGCTACCACGAACGACCGAGAGAAATGAGAAGGCCGGTCTTTTTCCACCGTGAAACGGCTGATCCAAAGATGGAGAGGCCGATCGACGTACGCTCGATGAAACCGGCTGCGATTAACGAGGAAATCATAGGGCGTTTTATCCAGGAAATTTATTAGCCTGCGAAGAAGGGTGTGAGAAAAAGAATCGATCAATTGGAGTTCGATTGTTCTGTAAAGTGGCGAGATTTGTCTTATTTGAAAATTATTGTCGGCTTTCTTTTGTTTATTCGAATCGTATCACATACGAATCATTTGAATAATAATACCGCAGTTAGTTCATAGTGTATCTTGAATTCTAGTAATTTATAATTTTTAATAGATTTCTGTACAGTATTTTAGTTCGTAACTATACAAGACACCCAAATTAACTTATTTGGTTGGTGCAGATAAATTTGAAATTTACAGGTTGATACCATCGTTAAATTTTTATACACAATAGTCAAGAAGAAATTTTAGGACTGATGATTTTTATATTTTTATATTTGGCATAATGAAACTAGTTAATTGTTGGGAGAAGTGCGTAGAATCGCGAGGATATTTCGAACAAACGACGTTTCATATGCACCAACCTAATAGCAAGCACTTCGCGATTATGTCTGTAGTTACATCGTGCTGTTAGTTACGTACAATCAATAATTCGATAAATATCTATAATTCCCCACATTTCTAAAAATCCACCTCAACAATTATCTCCTACAAAAGTAGCTAACTCGAAGTATCTGAAACTCTACAATTTCATTCATCCTCATCATCCCTCACACCGTAAACCCACTTTTATCCAGAACACACGATTCCAAGTACGATTTCCTCCCTTCGAGTCCAATTAGAAAAAAAAACGATCCACAGCAACATCCGTTCACCTATTCCATCATAATGCGTATTTACAAGGCATTGACTATAAAGAAAGATCCCGTTCCATCTCCAGAGAAAGAGAGAGAAAGAAACCAACAGCCGCAGCAGAGCTGCATTCTTGCAAGATCCACGAAGGCTCGTAAACAAGCACAATTGATTACACGTATAAAACAATAATAATCACCCGGTGAATCGAGTGGTTTCCTTGGAACGCTTTTAATTACCCGCTCGTAATATCCCGTTTGCCTCTGCGCGCGCGCGCGCGTCAGCGCGTGTTAAACAGAGTTGCGTGTGTTAATCGTGTGCGAGATTCACACACATTCACCGAAATGCTCTCTGGCTGAGAAAAAAGAAAGCACGGGGGTATATAAGAAGGGAATTGCATAACGTCTATCCGTATTTCTCATGGATATAAGATATAAGCCACCGCTAACTTCAGGTTGCCTATGCTTTCGCCTGGTTCCACACTCCCGGACACGCGGAGCGGAGAGCTCTCTCGCGCGCCGTTCCACGGTTACACATATGCGAGAGATCTCCACACGTCGACCGCGCCACACCCAGGTCACAACACCGTCGCTGTGGCGTTTTTCACCGTCGCCGGCAGCCGCTGCTGATACGCTATCTCTCCTGGCTGCTCGCGCGGCCGCCATCTTGTCGGCCCCAACACGCCGGAGAGCTATGTTCCTTTCCCCATTATTTCCGCTTTCGTCTTTTTCGAACGAGAGGCTTGACTTAGGGCAGAATTGTCTACATCGTGAATTGGTCTTTTAAATTGTGTCTCGTTGATTTCTTTTTGTTATTAATTAAGCGTGACAAGGAATAGGAAGAAATGAGAGTAACGCGATGTGTGGAAGAAAGATTTTGCTGACTGTGGGCTATTGTGTGGGAAATATTTAAGAAAAATTGGGTAGATGTAACTTGTAACCAATTTGCTTCAGCTGATTATAATATCTTTGTATTTTTCTAAAAATATGACTGCATTTTAGAAAATTCTGTACCATCACAAGGTTTCTTAAATCTGGCCTACGATTAAAATATTTTCTTAAACTGTCTTAATGATTAAGTACGGAGGAGTATTAAAAAAATTGAAAATTTACTGTTGTTCCAATTGTAAATTAACCTCTGATCGCGAAAAATCCTTCGTATCGTCTTTTACAGTAGGTACCCATCACAAATTTCCACGCTTCTTTCTTAACAGATAATGACAAAGTCCTCCGAAAAATGATAATAATATGACAAACGTAAGAATATTAATTTCGACGATTTTCTTCCCGTTTATCTTCCTCCGAACAATTAAGTCAGTCATTTTTTAGCATGTTTAAGTTCGGTCAAGGTGATTCGTGATCGATAGTCGGGACGGTAACAAAAATACTCCGCGCGGGAAAAGGACTAATGTCGAGACGCTCGTCAAGAAGAAACAATCTGAAAATGATGATCGATGGTCACGCAGCAAACTGAACGCATAGTCTACTGAAAGATAATGAAGATATACGTCCACCCACAGAATTAATTTCACTTGTTGACGTGTCGTTTATAAGCTCAGTTTGTTTCTGAATTTTTCGACTGAAAATATTTTCAACAGCACCAGTCGCTTCTTACCTTGATTATCACCGCGATATTTCAATTCTATCAGATCTGTTAATCAACTATTCCTTCATCTGCAGCTAACAGATTTCCTTCTACTACGCGATAGTCCTTCAATTTTTTTACTGGCAGCAGAAAAATACGATGGAACGTGCAAACCAAAGTGTACTTTAAATCTAGACAATTTTATATTTTGTAAGTACCTAATTAATTTCTCTAAATATCACATCGACCATTGTTCACCTACTTTTATCAGGAGAAATCTGAGCGCACGTTTTTCCACGCTAAAAATCAATTCTCAAAGAACTTGAGCAACAGAGCTCAATTAGAGAACAATACCTTTGGTTGCCACCCTACATATTTCCTTCCTCTATCGTCGAAAATCCTATTTTCCTACCGAACAATAAAAAGAACTCACATCCACGATACAGCAGATCAAAATGTTCAAACGAATTAACATAATCGACGTGATACGTGTCACGAGTAATAACATGGAATCATTCAATTCTCTCAAATCGAAGATTGAAAGAGAGGCGATTTAACACGTAGTCCAGAGAGATTCCGGCAGCTAGCGCGAAGAACGATTTCCACGAGGAATCGGCTATCCCTGGGATATGCGTCCCAGTCTCATAGTCTCGGTTTCACGGCTGATTTACCGCCTCGACTTCTTGGTAATTGTTCGGGGCGTGGCGGGCCGTGTGTTACCGGCATCACAGCGATCTCCCACGCGTGAACGCCATAGACTTATCGATATATGTATATACAGGGTGTCCCAGTTTTTCCCGATCAAACTTGGTGAAACTTCGTCAGTATGTTCTTTGGGTACAAGCAAGAAAAAAATGTTCTATAAACATAAGTCGTTTGAAGCTTCGTTAAAAAGTTATAACAATGATACGAAATAGAAAGCTAACGGGTGTGCAGTTATGATACAAAGTAGGAATAGGTCAGCGACATGTACATCTAGTCTGTTTATGCAAGCTGTGTTGCCAATATGATGTGGCTAAATGTGTCGAATGTCTTTTGACAAGTTTATTACCATTCCCTGTAACTTTTTAACGAAGCGTCAAAGGTCCTATGTTTATATAACATTTTTCTCTTACTTAAACCCATAGAACGTACTGACGAAGTTTGGCAAAGTTTGATCGGAGAATACTAGGACACCCTGTATATATCTGTCGTGGATTCGACGTGGCGTCGCCGGGGATCCCGGCACCGCGGGCTTAATTTCAATAAACCGACAGTCACGCTCGCGGCGAACTGAGTCAGCAGCGGCGAAATAGGAACGCGGACCCCGCGGAACGCTCTCTGTACGAAATCTATCGAGCGGGGAACGCGTGTTGGAAATAGTGGTAAGACAGTGGGAAAGTTCGAGCGCGATCTGCGTGAATCGACTCTCCGCGGTTTACCAGGGAATTTCAACGAATTCTGGAATTAATTCACCGTGGGAGGTAGTGAATGAACGACCTTTCAAGTTGTCACTGAGCTTCTGGAAAGATTTGCGGCCTCGGCGAGGTTTGTTGAAGTAAGAATGAATTTCACTCGGTATTGGAAGAGATTTGTTGAGGTCTTCCAGTTTCTCGTTTTACACGACTCGGCTTGCAAGCTGCGGAGACATCGACAGTAAATGGAATATTTGCAAAATTTGGTAAAAGTGTGAATTGTATACTTTCTGGTTGAAATTACAAATGATCTATTCTACTATTTCAGTGCAAATTTTTTAAATGGAGAAAAACACAAAGTTCAATGTGAGTCGAACAAAGTTCAAGTACGAAACTGCAAGCTGGAAGAGCTGAAAGCGCATGTTCTCCATCATTCACCAGCACACTGTGCTCCATCTTTGAAGACTAATATAATACAATGTTACACAACGATCTGGAAGCATGGGCGTGAGAATGTCAATGAATTTTTCTCCTTGAATTTTAATACGTAATAAACATACGAGTAAATCTCACACTCGTTTAAATCACCCATCTAAATTATTCGGAAACAAACATAAAATCAGTCAAATCAATTTTGAACAAGCGATAACAACAAAATACAACAAAAAAGATGTCTAAAAATCTAAACACCTCTAAAAGAAAAATGTATTATTTTCCTCTCTGCTAGGAAACGTAACAGATCCGAATCTCGATCGGCATTATCTATTTCACGCGGACCGCCGGCACTTTCTCGCGAATCGTCGATCGTAAATAGTTCTTTTGCAAGCGAGGGATAAACTTTACCACGGCTCTAGCATTTCGACGCGCGCGTTTCACACATCGGGGCAGAAGGAAAACGCGATTGCGTGTCTCGTCTCCGTTCCATATACATTCTGGCGGCTTTCGTTCGAGAGTCTCGTAGAAACGGAACGGTTTCAAAGCGGCTGTAACGAACGTTAATGCGGTGTAATCGACGGCTAGGAACGCTAAGAGTGTGGAAAAGAGGGGATTCCGTAGGACCAACGTTATCTCTCCGCTAGGATACTCCTTATCCTCTCATAATGAAGAAAGATGGGCGTGTTTTTCTCACCCAGGATTTATGATGGCGCGCGTACCTTGCGAAATTTATACGTCCTCGTCCTTTAGTTTGTTTCGCGATTTATCGTCCGCGACTCGAAGATGGTAAACGGCCTAACGGTGCACTCTTGCCAACGCGATTTTAGTTTCCTTTTAGACCGGCGTGCAATTCGTTTCGAACGATACGTTCTACTAAGAGGAATTACAAATTGGTTCTATCTCTGCGCTGGGTATTTAGGATAAGCAGAAAATCGAGGAAACTTGATGCTTTTGTGGATGTCTTAAGAATCTTTAATTACGCTTCAATTTTCTCCTAAAGGAAAATACATTTCACAAATTTTTCCAGATTTGTACTTTTTTGCAAGGATACAGCAGCAGGATTCTGAAAGGTGCAAAGATGAAACACTTACAACACATAATTATATTGTTTTTTCATTTAATTTAATTAGGTTGTAACTATTGAAACATTGATATTTCATAAAGAATTGCAGATCAGAAAACTACTCAAGCATCTAATTTATGTGAACTGTTGGACTTCATTTGAAAATTAAATCGAATATAAGAATCAATTCTTCTCGAATTCTCTTTTCTAGCATAAAACATAAGCTTCAACATAAATAGCGAATTCTTGACACGAATTACCAGATGCTTTTTGTAATTACATTCTTTCCTGCATTATAGCATCCTTTACAATGCTCGATACCACTATCGAAGCTGCACATTTTTCTGAACTGCTCGAGGGAAAGCCGATAATTTTCACTGGAAGTCATAGTATCTCGCTCGTTTACGATCAATATCCGGCTAGTGGATGCAAGCCAGAATTGCACGGTATCCACGAACGAAGGAAGTAACGAGGTTCCTGGCCTTAGACATTAGGCGTTCTTCGACGACTAACCGCGCGAAAAGTGTTTCTGTAAACTCGGGTAACTTTTGTGGCGGTGTTAAAATGGACCAATTAATTGTTTGCATACCTGAGAATTATTCAAAAAAAGTAAACAAAACGTGATATTTCAAATACAGAAAATAGAGGATAATTCTCAAATAACGTATGAAGTTTGATAAAAGAATATCGGACACTGTGTATGTAGCTCAATATCTAATAATCGCAGCGACACTAACAATTGCAAATTAAATATTACAAATTTGACCTAACACCCATGATTATTACTAAAATTCTTAAAAATTTTGTCGTGTAGCCTATTATCGAAGCTTACCAGATTGCTTTTTTAATTAACGAAGTCTTACCACGTTAATCCAGGTATTTTTTATATGAAAACCTCCTCTACGTAAAAATGTCTATTCACAGAAGAGAACAAGCTGAAATCTAACACCATTCCGTATCGATGCAATTCCATCGTTGCCCTCACGACTCTGTCCTCCTACTCGCGAGCCACTCTCTATGCAACGCTCTCTTCACTTTCGCGCAACTCGCCATTACAACCTTGCTCCATCTCGCGCGGAACAAAGAACACCTACTCCCCTTTTACACCTTACGCAACGAAACCCTCCCTAACGAGCAATTCCAACAATTTCTCTCAATTCGAACAATTACCATCGCGATCGAAGACGAAAATGAAACGAGAACACGTCGTGCATCTCGAGCCACATTTTTCTCCCTCGTCGTGGCAGCTGTTTTGCGAGCAAGTGGAGCAAGCGTGGATGCAAATCCACCGGTGTGCCACGATACCTGAGAACTCGACAGTTGTTTCTCTCTCTCTGTTTCTTCACGGTCTCCTCTCTCTCTCTCTCCGCTTTGAAACAGAGAACGAGAGAAGGTGGGTGTGGTCGAAGATATCGCGCGCACGGATGCAGGAGTGCATTGCGAGCGCGCTTCGTAACCTCTATACGAGGCCCGAGGCGTGCTGCGCCACACTTAGAGACCTCTTGCTCCTTCTTCTAGGACTAACGGTTCCACTGTACATCTTTTCACCGACGTACATAGCCACCGACAGGCCACCACGGCCATCTGGAATCTCGATTGACCGCGTGTGGCCGCAAACGGTGTCCCTGCGCCTGATTGAGCCCTGATGCGTCGCTGATTGTTCCGGCTTAATGCCATCGAGAGTTGACTTTACTCGCTTGAACAGCGTGGAAGAATCCTTCGGGGGGTCATGCACACGATTTTACATTTCAAAATGTCCATTGCTTTCTTTTCTGCTGATTTTCCAAGGTATACCATTGTAGACGAATTTTTAAAGGGGTACAACAGCACACCCTGAGGCCTCCAGAAATAGGTCAAAGTTTGGGAATTTTGTTCATAGGTAAGTAGACACTAAATGAAAAAATTTAGCGATACACTTGGAAAGTTGGTCAATTTAAATTGAAGTTCTATCAGGTTTGCATATTTTGTACCACTGTTTATACGAACGAAAGAAGACTGATATTAACTTCAGTCACAATCACTGCAATTTCCCGACTAATTTACTTTCGAGAACTAAGGAAATTCTGGCAAAAGTAAGTAAACGTAACTCATTGTCGGGAAAGTACGAATGTACGTAGGTTCATCAATACGCGATCATTCCCAAATAATCGACCTCCGGAACACGAATTGCAGCACATTCTGGGAAGAGAAATCCCGAAGAAATTTGAGTTAACTCAGAAATCTCAATCGACCCTGGTGTATCGGAAGGCTCATTAACCGTTCTCCAATCGAGTCTTCATTCGATACTGATTGCTCCTTAACGACGCTCGTTGAAGTAATCATTTTCTAAAACGAGAAGAGATTCGGCGAACAACACCGTCCAATATCCAATTCCAAAGACAATTGACGATCGGAGATATCTAGTCAGACGTACTTCCAGTTTCTTATAATTTCTCCATTTCGTCGGTTACGCAAGCTCGAAACGGCGAAAGTTTGAACAAACCTCCGCTACCAATTATCCCTCGAGGATTTTTCTAATTTCTGGAAACGAAGAGTGGGTACCTATACGAGCTACCAGAGAACAGGCTGAATTAATAAGTCCACACCGTGGCTATTAATTTATTACACGCTTTCCAAAGCGGACCAGTTCACTCGTAATTGCATCGCCACAAGATCCGAGATAATGCCAGCCACGGTTTTATAAATAGCCGGGGATATTATTTTAAGTCGTTCACGGGATACAGAACAAGCCACGTGCAACACACAACGGACACGTTACAAAATAGTAGCAATTACGCCGTAGATGGCGCGATCGTATTTTCCCTCGTAAATCCTGGTCGCCTGGGTACCATCTAATGGCACAGTTCACCTACCAACAGTAGAACAGCTGCGAGAGAGCTCGAATCGATCGTGAGTGTTTATCGTGAAAATGATTTTGAATTTTGTACGGCTACAACTTTCTGGGTAGTTGCATGAAAACGAGACTGAAAGTGTATGCATGGGACGATGGACTCTGTGACAGGCTTAAAAGGGGTGATAAATCTTGAAGTTTGAGTCTTGGTAGATCTTCGGTCTTTGAAGTTTTGGTAGGTAATGAAAGTTTGGCGAGTATTCAATGTGTTTGATATTTTATGGCAATGCCTACTGCTTGGACAGAGGTATTGAGTACCCATTGAGCTTTTGAAGATTTAAGGATAGGTCATCGAGATCTATGAAAACTTGCAAGACTTTGATGATCTATCGAAGCTTTAAGGACTGAAGGCCCAATGCTTTGTCTTCTAGACTTTCAAGATCTATCAGAACTTTAAAGACTCAAGATCCAAGACTTATCATCAAAACTTTCAAGACTTCCAGGACCTACCAAGACTCGTCAAATTTTCAGTAACGAATTAGGTCCAAAGTGAAGCAAATTTTCACTCTACCGAAGAACTTCGAATCGCTTCGAAATTGAGGTTCAAACGCCCATTTCAATAAACCACGCGAGATCTACTCATAACATGCTTACACGCTTATACTCTTCTCCTACTATCGTTTCCATTTTCTTTATCCCTAACTAAATCCCTACCACGTGTCAACGAAACGCAACAGACGAGATTTCCTCGCAACGATTCTACTGTACACACCACGGTTTCACGATGTTCCACGGTGGACAAAAAAGAAAATCTGGAAACGCGCAGGACCGCGGCGAGTGATTCATAACCGGGAGACGAAAGTTCAGCCGGGCGGAGATAGAAGTTCAAGAAGACCCCACATTAAACCGGACCTGTCGGCACCGTCAGCAACAAATCACTGGCCGGCCGAATCCTTTTGATTCTTTTAACGCGCCAGACACGCACGATCAGCCAAAATGACTATCTGTGCCCTGTCGTTTGGCCATACGCGTGTCTGACAGCGTTTCTCAACCGGTAATGAGCCGCGCCAATCTAAACGGAACCTTTTTCTCCACCTCTGTCCACGATACAAGAAAACGTCCCCCGAGTGTACCAATAGATCCTTTTATAAGGACAAGCTTTTCTTTTTTCTTTTTCATTTTCTGCTACATTAACGTCTCGACTCCTCCCATATTTGTATATACTCTGTTTCATGCTGTTTTTAACACGATCTTCATGCTTTGACCGTGGTTACGTTCTTACCGGTCTCTCCTTTCTTTCAATAAGTCTTCGTGGTCGCGTTGGACTCTGTTTTTACGAGTCTCTTTATGTTAAGGTTTCAACAGTCACAGTCTTTAATTTCAAGGTTCCAACAAAGTTAAGTGCATGCTGAGAAAATAAAACATTCGAATTCTAAAAAGTAGCTAACGTGTGTCGACTGTATCGTAAACGCAGGATAATCCGTTATCCTAACGCCAATACTACAGAAACACCATTTGCCAGCGAGTGTATACATACGCCTGTAACAGCGAAAGGGTTAAAGAACGTCAAAGGAGAATGTTTCGTTACCGAAGAAACACGATCATTCAGAAATTCGTAGGACAGTTCCACGCGAGGTTCCCATTAGGCGAAGAAGACAGCAGATTAGAGCGTCTGTTGAGAGACGCTGGTCTGTTCTAACGTGAACTGAAAGGAGCGAGGAGCGGCGTGAATCGGCGAACAGGCTCGAAAACTCCGGCAGAAAGCGTCGCGAGTAGAAGAAAGGCGGAGAGCGTGACAGGAATGGCGGGTACGACGGGGAAAGGAAGCGAGACAGATGAACTGAAACGATGACGAATGGAAAATAGAGGAGCAGGCCACAGCCTAATCCAATTAGATCGGAATCCCGAGTTTAATCAACACACACCTCAGCACGGCTGACACGAGACTGTTCGAGTTGCTCTTGAACTGGGTTTGGTCCGATAATTGGCTGCCCCCGCGCGATCGTATCGACAAATCAAACACGAATCATCCTTTTCACGGTGACTCTGTTGCGAGATCTACCGTTAGTCGAGGCTTCGTTTCTCGATCGTCGAACGGATCGTCGTTCCGATTGATCTACTTCCAGATGCTGTGTACCGAATCATCCTGAACTATTGTACGGCGGGGAGTTGTGTAACATGGCGACAGAAATGGTTTTTGGCTTCGTCGTTCATGAAGTTGTCACGTGGAAACGTAGATCTCGTCGTCGATGACATTTTTGGTTGCTGAGGATTGACTTCGTTGGAACTGACAAGGGTGCCGAGTTCTTCACTCTTTTTTTAAATGGCCGATTCGAGTGGAGATCGACGGAATGAGAAATGATTCTGTTGCGTTGATAATAATTCAGAAATATAGATCTATGAGATTTAATTTAAAAAAGTATTCACGTCCCGTTTCGTCTACCCCATTGGATAACAAAGCTGAAAGTCACGTTTATACATGAAAGTTCCTATTTAGTATGAAAAAAATTCCCAAACTTAGACGTCTCAAGGTGACGTACTCTTCCAATAAAGCGAAACGATAGCAAAATCTTCCAAAAGAAATCCACTTACACCTTATTCCCAAACATCAACGATACATTTATCCTTCATACTCAATCCGCAATAATTATTCATTTCTCCCTTGAATATTCAACGTGAAAAAAAAAACAACCAAAAACTCGTTTAATCGCAAGCGAAATGATCCAACTCTTAACCACCCACGTTGCAATCGCGTTCTCCCTTAATAATTCAATAACAAGCGTTCGTCGACGATATCCACCGTATGAGTTATTGCCTTTTAATTCAGCCAAAAAATTCGCGAAACAGCAGTTATTAAGTCTGTAGAGAACGACTTCTCTCGTTAATATTCAATATCAAGTTTACTCAATTACAACGCGAATACCACCAACAGTTCGAATTAATTAGTCGTAGGGAAGATCGCCGCGTGTGTACGCCGGAATATGAGTCGATATTATGTAGGTGTTTGCAATTTAAAGTAGCCACGGGTTGTCTGAGCGCGCGCGAGCACACAGGAGGCTAGAGGTCTGGGGCCGTGTATAATTGGCCGATGCGTCGACTCGGTCCAGCTCTCGATTATGAAGTCAGATCGGGGGCAAAAGGTGGTTAAAGTTGATTTACTCGCTCCACGGCTTCGCTCTGACACGCTCCTTTGCATCATAATCGAGCCGACGAAACGGGGACGGGCTTATGCGTAACGTCGCTTCATCAACGAGGTTTAAAAGGCCCCACCAGCCTGTTTAAATTGAAAAGCAGCTGCTTTGATCGCAATCAAGATTTTAGGCAAATTTTTCTTTCTGCCACACAAATCGATTCGCATAACGAGGACATTTATTTCCTACGCCGTTAAAATGAAATTCTGCTGAAAAAATTTGACTCTAACTGGCCCCGTTCAATTTAAATTCCCGAGAAGGTAATTTCTGTTCGGTGATCTTTCATTTTGTTCGAGATCGAAAGAGTTACTATTGTTTACCACCATTTCTTTGAGAATATTTCACGATAAATTCTAGAGTGTTCTTCTATGAGATAAAACAGGGACAAATTAATGGAACGTAATTTGCTGCGAATGAAATACTAACTTCTTTCCTATTTAACATTTTTTTTTGAAGCAATGTGCTGCACAGAATCTTCAGTTAGCAAGACACTTTCCGTTATTTTCGCGGATCCGTTCACTGGTAGACGTTATATTTCATAGTCGAGCAGCTCGAATGAATTTTCCAATGGAAGCAACAAGTTATTCAGCCGGAAGTCTCGCGAGCGGGATCGTTTCTCAAACGAATTTAGCAATATATCTCGCCCTAAGTGCGTCGTAGACGGCCAGAGAAATTAGCAGTGCGATAGAAAGGCGCGATTAAAGGCAATGCTAAAACTTTCGCGGATATAATTCGACTCGTGTCAAGTAGGTTACATTTATCTACGTTCAATTAACCGTTTCTACAGTTCGCCTCGCAGCCACAGGTATTTAGAAAAAAGCAATTCACCGCATGGAAACAACCATGGGTCACGCTCTAAGGTAACCAAAGCCACGAGCTGCCTATTTGTACTGTGTTAAATAAACAACAGAATAATCTTGTTTTTCGATCATTTTCATCGACTACGAAGACACTCGTTTCATTGTTACAATTTTTTTTCTAATACTCGAATACGCAAGAAACGAGAGAAAGAAGAGGTATCTGTTTCACGCGTCAAACCTGGTGATTTCAACGCCCGCACAGAAACGATTTTTCTCGCCGTAGATATGGAGTTAAATCGAGACCTTCGAGCACGATCCTTCTGTCGAAATAATCGTCTCGTTCGAACGAGTTTCCCTTCGATTCACTGCTTCGATTGCTTGGCTTTATCCTCCTCACCTTTACGAGTCTAACTTATTTACGACACTATTTTCGGTGATTCAACGGTGTTACGCTCTAGTAAGCTGGGGGTAAATTTTGATCGACTTAACGGTCACATAATCACGAAAAATTGGGAAAAATTGAAGTCGCTGTATTATTTAAGAAACAATGGAATTTTGTGATTTAGAATTTTTAACATTTAACACTTCGTTTAAAAAATTGATTATGTCATTCGTTGGTCAGCAGAGCTTCGTCTGACGTTATTTTACGAGTAGAACGAGTGAAACATGATCACGAAAATGACTTCTGCGTAGTGTGTTCACATCATCGTGAAATATCGGTTGCAATGACTGCTGGGCGTGCATCTTCGGGTCAACGTGATGTTAATGACTTATGCAAGTTACGTTACTCGCGAGAAGAACAGGTTTGACGCATGGAATTCGAGATAAGCGCAACGTGCAAATAGAAATTTCGAATTCGTTTATAGAGGCAATAATTAACGAAACCTTTTAAAAATACTTCTCAGGACGTTTAAAAAAATTACCAACTATCTGACCTTGGTGAAGAGTTTTTACAGTAAATGTACATGTCGAAACGGAGACTCACCTGTAACAGAAAAAAAAATGGTTAGCGTTAGAAGTTGAAATAAACTGAGCGACAGGTTTTTATCGGGTAAAAGTTAGCCTAGGGAACGTGACATTACATTGTGCACAGGAAGCTGTGTGAAATGAAGGAGAAACTTCAGCTGTCCTTGGCATTTAGCCGAGCCATTGTGCCATCGGTAAATAAACTTCGATCTATACTGTTAGTTTTGTATAATACACGAAGTTCATCGTGCCTCTCTCACGCAACAATACCTTTTTTCAAAGAAATCTTGAAAATTCATTTCCAGCTATAAAATAAATTTCTAACTAATCACCGAATCTATTCCCAATCTTCGTCAATTTCACCTTCTTCAAAACCCACTTTTCACGTATCCTTCCAGCCAATTTCGAGGCCTGCGAGAACCTAACCTTCGGCGAATCTACGCTGAGAATCGCGAAATATACCCACGGGGTACTAAATATGGGCTTAAACGCTGTCCATCGGAAAGCCTGTTCTCTGGCACGAGGTCGAACAAAAGAGGTGGAGAGGTCGGTAAATCCGCGAGTGCACAGGCCGCGAATATACACACGCCATGGCGGTGTGCAGCTAATCGCCGATTAGAAATGGCGGCCGTCGAGAGGGGCCGAAAGAATGTCGTCGCGAACGAGAAGCAAACCAGATGGACAGACCGATAAAGATGTTTATTGGCGTGGCCGGTCGCGACCAATCGATGCAACACGCGTGCCACATAAATTCGTGCGACTCGCCGTGCAGCAAACGAGCGGAATCCGTTCGTTCGACCGTCACTACGGGGCTCCGTGTTTAACGGGGTTGGCTGCCTTTTAACAGGCTCCTCGGAACGCTGATTCACCGTGGAATATGTGGAAAGTGGATGACTGACTTAAAAGGGTGGCGTAAATAAAACGAGAATTTTCTGCCGCTTCGATGGAAAGTTTGCTTAGAGATATTCGGTTTGCTGAAACTTGTTTCAACAGTCGAGATTTTATTAGTTTTCAGGTGAATGTTTTGAAGAGTGAAAATGGAGGCTGGGGCAGAAACAACAGTGTTCTTTGAGGTTTCAGAGTGAAGACAATATGTTTCCAATAATGTGAAATAAAATAATCGTTGTTGATGTGGTATAGCTTCTTGAGCAGTATTTTGACTGATAAATTTGAAAAGGGAATACGGAGGTTGGGATGGACGAGTAAGATAAGCATTTTGAAGTAGTTAAATGTGTTTCTGGTGTTTTTTGAGGTTTCAGAGTAAAGACAGTGTTTTTGCATTAATACTTTAGCAATAATAATTTATTGCTTATTAGTAGAACGCAAGGAGAAGATCTGAAGCTAGTTCAAACGAATTTCAATCTGCAGAAGCAAGGTCTTATTATTCATAAGTAGGAAATACAGCCCACATGTATATTCTTAAAGACGAAACTAGTTCACAACCTGGTTCTCCATACATAAAAGAGGTACACTTTATCGCAGGTAACTCGTCCTCAATAGCTCTACAATTAATTTTCCTCGGTTTTATTTTAGAAAATTCCCCCGTGCAACATCTAACGACTTTCTATTCTTAATATTCTTCTACAGGATAAAATACGTCATTTGGACAGCTGTTAATTAAGTAATTTATAAACGAAAAATATAAAAATTGATTCGCTTGAAGGAAAAGCTAAAATATTCCCCGAAAGATTAACTTTCAAAATGGAATATTTCTCAATTGCACCGTGCCAAAAAGTGAAAGAAAAGAAGGAGCCACGAGAACCTTGCAACATACATGTAAACATGCACAAATGATACAACAGAACCATGTGTTACACCTGTACAATCAGAGCTCCTCGCCCTTTAAGGATAGCCTCGAGGAGATCTGAGAAGAAGGTGGAAACGCAGGCAGAAAGGTGGAAGAGGTCCGGTTCGTTCTCGGTCCAACATTGTAATTTATATCTCGTTGTGTCGGCGGAACGATAATTACCATTCAAAACCCGCCTTTCTGTTTCTTCGCGTGAAACACACGATTTGCTCGTTCCTCTGTTAGGTTCGCGGCCTAAATGTCGGAAACGCGTGGCGCAAACGTGACGAAAAATTCAATTATTTTCCAAAACAACATTCACGTTGTTGTTTTGTCGATAAAATTAATTACACCTCTCCTCTATCTTTAGCTTTATTCGTTAAGCTAAATAAAATAACAATTGTTACCTTTAGAACAAATAGAACTGAAATTGAAATTTTCATACACAAAGGTACGCATTTTACTCGAAAAATTCAAGGTTTCAACATCATATGTTCCTTTGGTTACCGTGAAATTTCCACATAAAACACGTAAGTTGTAGCAATATAACTCTGCGTACTAATAAAATCTCCAATTTCGACAGAACTGCACGAAACACTTAAAAATCGCAATCATACCATTAGTAGATTCGCCTAAAATTTCAACCTAAACCCTGAACCCCAAGAATCTCGCTTCTCAGAGCAGTGGTACAATCGCTTTCTCACGCGGCGCTTCTGAAGAACCGCGCAAGAAGAGAATTACCGGGGCGACAAAGAAAGCAACTCCAAATTGCCTTTCGAAGCGGTGGATCTTTTTGCGTAACAGCTCGTTAGAAGGACTGAGAAAATGGACCGGTGAACTGATTGAGTACAGCTCCTCCCGCTTGATCATCTCGCGATTCAAAACAGCGCCAGGTTGATCCGGTACCGTCTCTAATGAGGCCTGGTTCCGCGATCCTGGTCAACGAGATCATCGTTTGATTTCACCAGCCTGTTCGAACCACACAATCCCGTTTATTCCACCGCTCTGCCTGACCTATTCGCCGTAGAAACGCGTTCTAACACTTCTCACTTCGAATATCATTACCTGGAGGTCGAGCCTGGAGATCGATTTTCAAGCTTTCGTTCGAATCGAATTCGAAACAAACCACGTTCATTCGTGGGTAAATTCTGTTTTGTGTTCTCTAGCTTCAACCTGGGGATGTTGAACAGTGGAACGAGTGATTTTGGGTAAGTGCTCGATTATACAGGGTGTCTCAAGATGAAGACTCTCGATAGGTCGAAAATGTGTTTTATATTCTTTAACCCTTAATAGAGAGATTTTGGGTATCGTAAGATTTCGATTATATACGGGATGTCTCAAGATTTGTATGCATCGACAAGGACGTCACTTTTAATTATTCGTTCAGTAGTGAAAATCGTTAAAATCGAGAGATAGTTAAATGCATGCGTACTCGATAAATTTAAAAATTCAGTATTCTTGAAAATTAAGACCCGCTTACGAACAAATTTCCGCGTACATTTTCAACTTACTGTTGCGTGTTTCATAGTTGATTAAGTCTTTGCCGAGAAAATTGTTAACAAAACGACCTCAAGGACGTCGCGAAATGGTAATTGGTTTTTAGCGGGGAAAAAAGGGTGAACCTGACGCTTAGAACGACGGAAAGCAGGACCTTGGTACCAAGATGGCGGTTCAACGTCCACTGGAATAGACACGTCGGCGGAACCGATCGATTCGTCGTGAACGACGTGGTTTACGCGCGTGGTTCAGCTTTGCGGTGAAGTGAGATATCTTCGGGCGAAACGGGTTCCGGACAAGTGGAACGTTCCGTGGAATCGCTGCGGCTTTTGTGGAAATTCCTGCGAACGCGGGAAGCGACTTCAGAGGCTTCCATATTCGTGCATTCAGGTTTGCCGTAGATCACTTGGCTCTCGTTTCAATAGCTTGTAATATTCAATGAAAAATGGTGAAAGTTTGAAATGAATTAGCCTTTGTGACGAGTTAGTTTCTATTTAAAGTGGAAATCGCCTCTTTTCTTTACATATTGTAATTTCTCGCAAAATTAATCACTCGAGAGATCAGCTGAATGTTGAAAATTTCCGAGATTTTTCGTGTTAACTTGTCCAGTTACTGTCAGAGAATTAATAGTAGCTCGAATTCAAATTTGGGAAAAATGATCCTCCAAATTATCACTTAACAGTTTGAACCATTTTTACAATTTAAATGAAATCTTGGTAATAAAATTTCTGGCATCGACCACAAAATAAACGACAAGCACATAAAACACAGAATCATTACTGGAACCTGAATACACCTATCTTGGTAACCCATTAAGCAACGTCAAAATCCTATCTCCTCCGCTCGATTCTTAACACACGAGCCAATCGAACATTTTCACCGAGGCCCAGAAGTCAACGGCGATCCGTGGCGGTATGTAGGGTAGCAATGCCATTTTATCGGAGTGCAGCGTGTAGCAGAGGGAGCCATGGATAGCGGTACCGGCGATCCAGTCCAGCCAGCAACAGCACCAGCCTCGTAGGAGAGGCCGAAGGTCGCATCGGACATGAACACGCCCGGCTACGACCTACCTTGGT
This sequence comes from Habropoda laboriosa, assembly GCF_001263275.1. Taxonomy (NCBI): domain Eukaryota; kingdom Metazoa; phylum Arthropoda; class Insecta; order Hymenoptera; family Apidae; genus Habropoda; species Habropoda laboriosa. Next base: position 257,026 of record NW_017100288.1, on the reverse strand, counting down.
CGATTCCTCTCCAATGCAACACGTATCTCTTTTATCCTCGCTTATCTCTCTCCCTCCACCTTTCTAACCTGCACTCTTGTCCTCTTCATTCTCTCTCCCTGTCCACCTCTCTAACCTACAATGTTGTCTTCTTAATATTCTCTCCAAGGTACACTTTTGACTTTTCAATTCTCTCTATCTCTGCACTCTTGTCTTCTTAATTCTCTCTCTGCCTGTCTAATCTCCACTATTTCTCAACTTTCTCTCCTTCTCTATCTCTGCACTCTTGTCTTTTTAATTCTCTCTAGCTCTGCACTCTTTTCTTAACCTTCTCTCTTTCTCTACTCTGCACTCTTGTGTTTCTAATTCTCTCTTTACTCTGCACTCTTGTCTTTTTAATTCTCTCTAGCTCTGCACTCTTTTCTTAACCTTCTCTCTTTCTCTACTCTGCACTCTTGTGTTTCTAATTCTCTCTTTACTCTGCACTCTTGTCTTTTTAATTCTCTCTAGCTCTGCACTCTTTTCTTAACCTTCTCTCTTTCTCTACTCTGCACTCTTGTGTTTCTAATTCTCTCTTTACTCTGCACTCTTGTCTTTTTAATTCTCTCTAGCTCTGCACTCTTTTCTTAACCTTCTCTCTTTCTCTACTCTGCACTCTTGTGTTTCTAATTCTCTCTTTACTCTGCACCCTTGTCTTTGTAATTATCTTTCCCCCTCTCTAACCTGCACTCTGGTCTTTTCAATTCTCTTCCTCCCTCTCTAACCTGCACTCTTTTCTTAATTTTCTCGCCCTCTCTGTATCCTGTACTCTTGACCTTCTAATTCTCTTTCTCTCTCTTCACTCTCTGCACTCCTGTCTTTTTAATTCTCTCCCTCCTTCTCCAACCTGCAGCCTTTTCCCAACTTTCTCTCTCTTACTCCTACTCTGCACTCTTGTCTTTTTAATTATCTCTCTCTCTCCATCTTCCTCCTCTGTCTCTGCTCTTCTCCCTCGGTTCGTCGTCATGCAGGAGGTGAACAGTCCCGATTGCTAGATTCCATCGTTTCTTCTGCCGCGTCGTACGTACTACGTAGCGACTGGTAATTAAGTTAACTGTCTAACTCTGAAATCGGACTCAGGATGGTTCCGTTGGCGGACACGTGAGCTGTATTGGACGCGGATATACCGCAACGGTCGGGATCGTGAACAGGGTGTGTGCTACGCGGCTGATTGCACCAGCCACGGTAATTAGGTAGCGGACCGTGAAAACAGCAACACGCGGATCATCGTATCGATTGGATCATGCGGTTCCAGAGGAACTATCCAGAGAACACGGGACAGCTCGCGTGTTCGTTTCAGTTAGACGGATCGAGTTTTTGATGCTGCTTGATTGCTTTTACAATGTTTTCCGTCGTTTTGGCTGCAAGACATAAACGAATAGGATTTGTGAAGATTCGAAAGGAGTTCTGCAGGTTATTTCTTACAGATTTCAGAAGCTTTCCTTAGTTCTCTAAACGTTGGGGGAGAAATTTTTGTTCAACTTAAGAAACGGTTTTCATTCCTTCCTGAAAAATCATTTTTAATCATTGAGAGATCACTGATCGCTATTTCCAAAATACAGTAAAATCTCATCAAACCTAACTTAACTCTTCTATTCATATGTCACCAGGCACTTAACAGATCCAGAGTGCAGATAAGCTCCTATTATAATTACGAAGCGAATCCAACAGGTACCTCACACCACAAAGGAAATTAAATCACCCTATCCTTCTAAAGATCTCAAGCTTCGACTTCAGCACCAACAAACCCAAGTCAGCTCTCACGAGACAGAAGGCGGAGGCAGAATTATGTCAACGAGTCTCTCTACATATGGAAACTTCAATTTCGCTCGTTCAAGCATGGATCACAATGAAACGTGACCACTCCTTCGCGAGGCAAGCATAGAAACACATGTTCGATTGAAATTGCACAGACGGTGCAAGCGTTAATTATCAACGCCTTAATTAACGCTGCTAATTAAACAATCGAACAACAAAGCAGCGAGATATTCCAACGTGTGTGTGTGTGTGTGTGGCGGTTGGTCAGTGTGAATCGTAAATGACACCTTCGCGATACACGGAACGTCGCAATTATATTAAGCGGACCATAATTCATGAGGATGGTGCGCCACGAAGGGAACGAGAGTTAGAGAAATGGGCGGAGGAGGTGGTCCTCTCGTGTCTGTAATTATCCGCCATAGAAACGGAACGCTATTATGCTGGGTGTCAATGAACGTTTGTGTAATAGCTAGTATCGTTCCCCTAAGATGGCTCGTTATCCTTAATTTATGTTTCCTGGACTTGTCCCCTCCTGGGATATTTTATGAACACAGACTGCTCGTTTTCGGCACGGAAAGTTCTATTTTCGACGAAGTTCCGTGTGGGGGTAATGTACGAGGTAATAGGTCATGGTTCAGGAGGGTTTGAAGTGTTTGAATTATGTTCTATGACCTGTGGAGCCGAATGTTTTATCGTGATTAAGAGAGGTAGATGTAAATATAGGGAAAAAATGAATTAGGCGAGAATGGTAAACTTCACTTTGTTGCGTTCGATGTGAAACTTTGAATTTGATAAGTGGAACGGGAATTTCATCGACTTGAATGAAATTAACTGAAATGAACTGAATTGCATTGTGCAAGTGAATCATAGAATTCTCTTCACTTCTGTTTTCCTTCATTTAGCAAAAATTTTGCTTCTAACAGATATTTAACCCTTTAACTGCGACACAATTTAACCCTCTATGGGCCCGTGTAACTTTCAAGCTTTCGAACTTTCTTTCACAAAATGGTATACACGTCTTGTTGTACAATGTCTCCTTATTAACCAGTAACTTTCCTGATAATCGTTGTTACTTCAAAGTTACAATATGTATTCGTTACGATAAAATTGTCGAAACTGCTGAATTCACTGTTACTCTGTATTTATATTTGCTAATTTTACGTTACATCAATTCTTTTACAGTCAAGAAAAATATCCGGCCCATAGAGGGTTGACAGAGAATTATCCAAAATTCACTGTGCTTCTAAATCTTGATAAAAATGTGAGCATTCTATTTAAAAAATTTAAGGCCACAAATTAAAAAGTTTCTTTCGATACTGTGCAATTTCTATCTAAAACACTTTTCTGCAGAATACCTACATGCTTCAGAAGTTACTCGAGGTGACAAATTATAAGACTCGCTATAATCAATTAATATCACAATTATTCCACTCGATAATCCAATTCTCAGCAAGATACTTAGGACACCAGAGACCACCTACACCAACCGATCCTAAATCAACGATATTTTCCATCGGCAACTGGAACGTACTCTCGCGTAAAAACACCGAGTGAACGCGAACTTTCATCCTCTTATCTGGCTCGTTCCTTAGGAAGAGAGAAGCGGAAAGAGCAAAAGAAGGCGTGAAAGTTGCCCGATTGTTTCGCACGTGGTAAAAGGTCCCGTTAAGACCCTCTACGCGATTATTCCTCGATAACAGGAATTCGACGTGCTTATCGTACGAGATGGACCTCGGGGTAGATAGAGGAAGAAACACAGAGCAACAGAGGAGAGGGGGAATAATATCTTCCTCTTTTTTACGGTGTTCAGACGGGCGTATCGCCTTCCATTACAGTTATCGAAGTCCTTTACTGCCTGTGGTATTCACTTTGGTCCTCGGTTAGACGTTTCGAAATCATTGCCTTTCTCCGACTCGCGTTTTACGAGCCACCAGCATCTCCACCCACGTGATGATACCATCGAAACGATATCTAGGGTTGACAGTGATTCCTTCGAGAGCGGCTTATAAATACGATTCAGGGAAACAGTCTTACTCAAGGAATTTCTGGCGGGAGTAACGATGGAACTCTGAAACTGTAGTTTCGTGATTTTATTCATTATTGTGTCTAACGAAAGTTGCTCAGATGTAAGTTTAGTAATTTATTGCGGCGGAATGGAGAGCAGTCGAAATATCATACAATGTTTGTATGACAAAAGAATATGTACAGTGTTTACTTAAAATTTAAAAAACACTGTCAGTATGTAAATGAAATATTTCACTAATTTCTCAGTTAAATAATTTTTCTTTGAATTTTAAAAAATTTTCAAATATTGTAGTTATTTAAAGTTACTCAGCTTATGCTGTCCTTTTCGCTGTTTTCTATTCCACTGCAATAAATTATTGACACGTTCACTGTCCTTTAAATCACACGAGAACAGATTGAGCTCGTTTTTTGAACTTTTGCTTCATATAGAAAAAAGTCGACTAATAATTAAAATTAAAAGTGTATCCTAAACGAGGTGAGAACATTTGCCATTTTTGAACGACTGTGTTTAGTCAACCTTATACTCAACTATTAAGCTCCATGTCCAGGAACTATTGTTACATACTGTAACTGGAAACGTACTTGTTGAACAGAATTACTAAGTATCATATAGAATTTCATAATTGAATATTTCAAGTATGATAATTTCGTTTCTCCATGTAAGCCAGTTCCAGCTAGATCGATGAAAATAAAAGAAAGTTTTAATAGTACATAATTGAGCGTTACTTAAAATGCCACGTAGGCAATGGAAAAAAACGAAGAAAGTTGCAACAAATTACTGCTTAGAGGACGAAGAGTAATCTCTAGCCACTAGACGGCTACTGACCTTTAAACACTGAAAGCTGAAGATCGTTCGAAGATCACCAGCGATCGAAGATCACTTAAGAAGAAGCAAGGAACTGGAAGGCTATCATCATTCTAGGCCTAGCTGTTGCTTGAACAAGGAAATACAATGTCTAACATACTTTCAAATTCCTGAAGTTCAAAACACTTATAATCGTAGGATATTGATGAGGGTAATAGACCTTCTCTGTAGCAAAACTTGCTCTTCCTAATGTACCTTTTTAAAAGGTCTTTCATTATAATATCTACGATATCGGTAATGTAAGGATATAATAGAATTTCGTGCGAGTGTTCAAGTCTGGAACGGAGGAGTTACTTGAATGGAGGATGCTTGAGTTGGAGCGATAGAGGTACGAAGGAAGAGTGTTTGCGATTGAGACCTTGAGAATATCGTGTGAACGAAGGATGCTTTTAGGCATTCAAAGGATTTCGGCGGGTATGGTTGAATGTTTTCGGGGAATGTCTGCTTTTAATGAGAGGAAAATAGGAATAGAGAGAGAAAATGAGTGAATGTGAGTGAGAGAGAAAATGAGAGATGAGAGAGAGAAAGAATGAGAGAAAATGAGAGAGAGATAAAGAGTGAGAGATAAAGAGTGAGAGTGAAAGAGAAAGAGAGTGAGAGAGTGAGAGAAAATGAGTGACTGTGAATGAGTGAGTGAGAGAGAGAGAGAGAGAGAGAAAATCAGTGAATGTGAGTGAGAGAGAGAGAGAGAGAGAGAAAGAGTGAGAGAAAATGAGAGAGAGAGAGAGGAAGAGTGAGAGAAAATGAAAGAGAGAGAGAAAGAGTGGGAGAAAATGAGAGAGAGAGAGTGAGAGAAAATCAGAGAGAGAGAGAGTGAGTGAAAATCAGAGAGAGAGAGAAAGAGTGAGAGAAACTGAGAGAGAGAGATAAAGAGCGAGAGAGAAAGAGCGAGAGATAAAGAGTGAGAGAAAAAGAGAGTGAGAGAATAAGAGAAAATGAGTGACTGTGAATGAGTGAGAGAAAATTAGTGAAAATGAGTTGAAAATGAGTGAATGTGAGTTAGTGAGAGGGAGAGAAAATTAGTGAAAATGAGTGAATATGAGTTAGAGGGTGTGAGAGAGAAAGAGAGAAGGAATGAACTTTTTTTTTGAGAGAAAAAGAGAAGGAATGAATGAATGTGAGACTGATAGGTGCGTGCGTCAGGTCACTGTAGAAATCCTTATCAGAATTCTTTCAAAACTCTCTCATTCACCGACTAACCTAGTTTCAAATCCTTTAACAAGGTAACACCTTCAAATTATCACGTTTCCCTGTAAGGGCGCAACTGCTCCCAGGCAAGGACCAAACAACCCCACAACAAAATTTGAAAAATTCTCCAGGTCAGAGTGGTAAGTCAGAGTAGCAAACAGAGTAGCGACAGTGTGTCTCAAATTTACCCTCACTAAACTTCCGAAAGATGTTCCTCTCGACGAACCATGTACCTACTCTTCTCATCCTCTCACCTCGTCCGACTCCGTGGAATCACAGTTGAAAGACACGGATTAAGAGACGACAAAGCTGAGTAGAAAAAAGGGTCGGAATGTTACGCAAGACGTTAAGTACGTCGGTCTTGCCGGATTCAAAGGTTCGACGTGTTCAAGTGAAGGAAGAGTCACGTAAAAGGCAGAAGTGACCTGACCCGACCTCCAGAAAGGCGGTACACCTTCGCCAAAACCAATCAAGCACGGTTTGGAATGCCGTTTTGCTCTCCGGGGTCTTCGACTTCCATTTGCGGAATGAACTCAAGAAGAACCTTCCAACGCTTCTTCTTCTTCCTTCACGACTCGGTTGTACCAGCACTTGTTCATGCCAACCTCGATCTTCCTTCGCCACCAGTATACATACGCGCTACGCCTGTGTTCACACTCTATTTTCTGCCCGCGTGGGGGCAATTTAGCCTTAATTGAGATTCTACCGAACCGCGTCCTTGATGAGTTCATCTAGATCCCCTAATGCATCATCGTGTCGCTCGTATTCCGCCGTTGAATAATATTTTCTGGCTTATGCGCGACGATTAGGGAACTTAGGGGTGGTTTCGGAAAGAGTTCCGAGTCCTTTGGACGATTTTGGAAAAGTTACAATTTATTTGTTTCGTTTTTTTTTTTTTAAATTCATGATCAGTCTTGCAGTTTGCATAATTAAATGATAATTTTGAAATTTTGCAAGCTACAGGGGGGAGTTCCCTTAACGCCGGACGGCACCTAATATCGAAATTATATCTGCAATAATTGAAACCGAGCCGTTATTCTGCGTATCTCCTAGAGGAGGCAAAAGGAATAGAAATAAGGTTTCTACGTGTTTCAGTCGTGTGTGCACAGGTAGAGATTTATTTAAGGAAAACCTTAAGTGCCCGGCGCTAGGGGAACTCCCCCTAAATAGCAAAGAGAGATATCTACAATTCTTCAATTTTAGTATAACACAGGCAATAAATTTGTGTTTTTGGTAAATGGTTGATGCAAACGATTAAAATTCTGAAATTTGTGAATTGGTAAAAGTTGAACGTCCTTGATTGGTAAAAAGCGTATCGTGATGGAAGTTCCAGACTGGATTATGCGAACTAAGTGGGAGATATGATGTAATCGAAATTTTTCGAAAGACGTTCCAGCACCGTGGGAGGTCCTGATAAATATGCGTGGAATTCGCGTTCTTTTTAAAATGGCACGTGAAGACTACCAGGAATAACACTATAACCAGTCCAATCGAATTATGCTTTCATGTATGATAATAAAATCGACAAATTTAACCACTCCACTTGGAACGTTCGACAATTCTCATTAAAGAATTAATTAACTAACTTCAGTAAAGTAACTGGAAATAAATAACAACAGACACGAATGGATTTTTAATTGGGAAATTATAAAATGACCTATTCTACTTCCAGATTTTCAACAATGAACAATTTCAATGAAAATAAAAAAAGATACAAGAAACTAAAGGGAAACCTAACGTCGCAGGATTAAAATCTGAAACAACTCATCAATTCCCCAAGGAAAAGCCTGATACGAGATTTACAAAGACTTCAGAGAATTCTCTGAAACGACCCAACAATTTCCCAACTTTCCTCCACCTTGCAACTTAACACAATTAACAAACAAGCAAACACACTTAACACTTTCTCCACGGCAACCGATCACGTTTCTCACATACCGAAAGTTTCTCCAGGAATTTCGATCGACGATTCCGATGGAGATGCACCGGTGCAAAAACAGGGGGGACAGTGGAAACACGAGATGCGACGAAACAATTTCACGAAGACAACTTCTGGCCCGTCTGCCTCGCTTTTTCGAGAAACACGCGGCTCGAAGGGGGAGGGCAATTAAATAATTGGCTCATTAAGGCGGCGGCTCGTTTCACGATCGGCCCGATGCGCTTTCGAGAGAAACGCCATCGCGGGGAAACGATTCCGGCGACGAGAAGATAACGAGAACGCGAACAGACCACGACGACGAGTGCTGTATCTCGCGGAGTCAATTAGTCAGAGGACGATAAATCGGTCCGTGGATCCGATCAATTCGCCGAATTCGTGGCCAAGGGATAAATACCTGGCTGTTCTCTTAAAGAGGAAACGTTTGCGGCTGTGACGAGATAATCGTAGAAATTTTTGCGAGATTGTTGCGTTTCAGATGAATCGATTGATGCAGAATTTCAAACGAGGGCAAATTTTTATGTACTTTGTCTGAAGGTTAATTAACTTTGATAAAACGAGTGGAAGTCGTATAATATAACGACCTAGATCTAGTAATATTATTTTATTACTTATATCCATAGAGGATACTGATAGAGTTTGATCGGAAAAAACTGAGACACCGTTCAACATAAATACTGCTATTAACCAGTAACCAACTATTTTATAATCTAAAGTGTAATTTTCTATGGCTGCTATTTATTAGATCAGTATCTTCATTGAAAAATTAGTAAACATAATAATTTGTCAGTATTTCAAATAATACAAAATGCAATTTAATACCGCCAATTAACTAAAATATTCATTTTTACAGACTAATTATTTAAAAAAATAATGACCAAATAAATAGAAGCGATTTTCCATATAAACCTCCTATAAGACAGAGAAAAATTAAATCGTACATCAGTGCACGTTTGTCTGGCAAAAAAATTACAGTAAAAGAAGGGTTGAGCTGTAGCCACCAAAAAGCAGCGTCTCACCCAACAATCGGTGGTCATTTGCATGTTTACTTCATAGCTGACGTGCTACGTGTGTTCCAGGAACTAGCGTGCACGCGATGAACGGTGGTTACATTATCGTGAATTAGTCGGTGACCGTTAATTAATCGATTCCTCGAATAATGGAAGTCGCGATACGTGGCAGCTGGCAAACGACCACGCCTCGAACCGTTGTCCGCGATAAAGGGAGGACACAACGCCGGCTCTTTCAGTCATTACGCCGTGAACCCGTGATAATGATCGGTTGATTAAGTCGGCCTGACCCCCAGGTTGGCCCGAGACGTCGGCTGAATCGCCATACGTGCTCGATGAAACGGTGAACTCTCCTGGCATTGAGCGGTTTATTATGAATCACCGGGGCTCCCTCTCAGCCGACTATAACCGGCTCGACTATGTAGCGATGCGCGCCAGAATTGTTTCCAGTCACTTTAAACGATACGATCACCAGGGATTCCCGTGGAATGCATCAAGCAAATAAGCTCTTCTGGACTTTGAAAATTAACCGGTACAGTGCTTTGCAATCTTTAATACCGTGAAAACCGAAGAAAAAATTTCGAGGCCCAACCGGGAATCGAACCCGCGACCTCCCGAATGGCAAGCTGAGACTTTGCCCATTACGCCAATAACGCCCTCTCTATTTTTCTTCGTCGGTTCCCTATCTGAGTATAGCCCCCGATTCTACAATATTGCAATAAACTTTCCAACCATTGCTGGAACGTTTCAACATTTTTAAGAAATTAATAATTGATCATTTTTATTAAATTAAGACGGAAGTGCGCAAAGGGCAAAAATTAAGGGTAAAAGTGTGCCAAAGGCACAGCGCGGGCAAATTTTGCAAGAGCAGTGAAACGGTTAAAAAGAACACTTCACTAACGAAAGTATTAAGCAACAACGTGAAACTCACATAATCCCTTTGATCCATTATTTTCGAACAAAAGCTAAGCACCGACAGTACTACAGTTTCGTTTCACGAGTTAAGAGGCTGGTTACACGTTTCCCTATTTACGGTGATCGCGAGGTCGGTCCACGTTGTAAATCGGTCTGTTTATGGCAGCACGTGGTCGTCGATAGAGAAACGCGGTGGTTACGCATACACACACACGGACATTTATGGACAGGAAGGGCCGAAAAACAGCGGGTTTCGACGTCGGCGGCGCACTCCGACCCCCGGAGGGCATGATTTATGACGAGGCTGGCTAATTACCATGAGGCTGGCCCGGATACACAAGCAGATATCACAGATATTGATTCAATTATCGAGATTAATGGCCGCGGGACTGTGACGACGGTGTAGAACCGGTGATTTATCACAGAGGGAACGCGAGGAGGAACCACTGCCGCGCCGCCGACGTCGTCCTCCTCGTCGCTTGGCCAAGAGATCACCATTACCGCCGGCATAAGCATCGCTATCGGCATCGCCATCATCCTACCACGATGGAGGAACACCGCCAGGGATACACGAGAGGGAATCCTGGACCTGGCTAAACGTGTCAACGGCCGAGGGCCTGATTTACTTTCGTTCCCTAAGTCGTGACTAATCTTTGCCATCAGAGCATCGCCGTGAGACTCACGATCATCGGAAAGCTGATCCGGATCATGGGGCTTTTCGGAGACCGGATCACTTTTTCGCTGCAGTAAGATGGAAACAATGGTAATAGTGCTCTTTGTTGTTTCTTCAGTGGGTTCTTGAGTTACTTTGGTCGCACGGGAGAATTTGTGCTTCGATACTGTGTGCTCGAAGGGTTCGGTGTTTGGACTTTTTGACTGCATTTGACTATTCTTTGCGACTTTTTGGCTGCATTTGAATATTCTATATGACTTTTTGGCTGCACTGAGACGGGAACGATAGTAACG
>NW_017100288.1:241370-246146 GCF_001263275.1 Habropoda laboriosa | reverse complement strand
CATTATTTTCTCTCTTACTTTCCTCAACTTCCTTAACCCTTTATGTCCCGATGGTACTTTAAAGTATCATTTACATTAAAATGGTGCCAAGAACCGAACATGCTTATAAGTTAATGCTAATATTCTCTGCAGTGCCCTAACATAATGCCAGCATCCAGAGACAGCATACTTAGCTACACAAACAGGAAGTTTCACAGCGTGCACATGGAAATGCTATCTTTGTTTCCAAGTCAATGCACGCTCTTGCATTTCTAAAGCCACTTACGTCATTATAATTACTTGAATTTTATATTCTCTACGACCACAGTGAAAAATATTCACTCTTACCATGCATCCTTGAAGTAACTACAACGACATTAACATCAGTCGGTACATAAGGGATTAACTGCACCGTATATCAAAAAACAGTGCATAAATTTCTTCACCCAGCATCCTCCTAATAAAGACATCTGAACGTTATACATATCCACGAAGAAAATCACCGATCACGTTCCATATTCCTTAAAACTGAAATTGCAAAAGGACTCGTTCGCTCCATTACAGCGAACCGGTTCAACAATCTCCGAAGCCCGGACTTACCGTCGTATCGATTAATTGCCCTTCGATTTCTTGCCGCGAGAAAATGACGCGTGAAAAAGGAGAACGAGGGCGAGGAGAGTCCCAGAAAAGGGAGTCCGCCGACAATGTTGACGAGAAAATGAGGGAGAGTCGAGGGAAACGTAAAAGGTAATTAGTCTGGCGGTAATGAGGATCCGGTTTTTTTTTCCTCCTCCGTGCGCTCGAATGGTAGCGCTCTTCTTCTCATTAGCGCAGAATACACCGCGGCGACCTGACTTCGTTAGCCGGGACTTTTGAAACGTATCCTTTTCCCTCGTTCGCGAAGCGTTATTATCGTCTTGTATCGCGAGTCCCGTTTACGTCGTGGGAATAGCACGCCATCGATATTCATATCGCATAACGCAGCCGGTCGAGATCTCGCCGAGCTGTACCTATTACGCCTTTCAGAAAGATCTTTTTTTTTTTGAGTATCGCGTATAATTAAGAGTCGAAACGAACGCTTCCTACTCTCGATCGTTTCGACGTGCTTCTTTACCGTCCGTCGATATCATCTACTCTTTCGATCCCTTTTCAACGCTCTTCGATTAATACTGTGGACCGGTGTTTTCTTTATTTTGTTGCTTTTTTTAGGGGGATTTTGTGAGAACGAGGAAGATGTTGGAACAAATGTGTACCAGTTTTGATAGTGGGAACTGGTAAATGAAATGGAATTCTAGTAAGGGAAGTTCGGTAACCTGAAAATTTAGGAAAGTTAGAAATTTTGTAGAAATGTAGTTCAAGTGACAGGAAAGTAACCAGATCCTTCAGAAAAATTGTGACTACTTATGAAGCTGTAAAGGATATAGGAAAAAGAGTTAAATTCGAAGTTGGCTAGTTTTTAATGATCTATATTACGATTGTAACGAATTTTCGAAAAACTGTATCCTTTTCTAAATTAAGAGTGGCGAGGGTGAATATTGAAAAAGAATAATGTTTTTAATATATACAATGTATGCAAAATAAACACAATTCGATGCACGAAAAATAAGTAATTCAAATTTAACCATTAAAGTAAAAAAAGCAAGTAGTTATACTAATAAGTTATCTCTTTCATTTCAAAAATCAAGAACAGCTATTATAGAATCATAGAAATTTAAATTTAACCATTGAAATAAAAGGAGAATGTGGTTAGACCAATTCTCTTTCATTCCAAAAATCAAGAACAGTAATTGTAGAATCGTAGAAATATGAAGAAAGAATATAATTAAATCGCAAAAATTTTGCAAATAAGAAGAGAAGCAAATTTCACGCAGTAAATTTCACAGATGAAGCAGTTCCTCATTAACGAATGACTTAATTAGCGAACATTTCGATGCCACTACAACAGTTGATCGCGAAATGGAATGATTGAAAGAACTAACGAAGGTAAATCGCGATGCGATTCAAATTTAATTCGTGATCGTCTCGATCGCAGTAACGTGTAATAATCTTCGATTTCGAAGGGAACAGCGAGCAACAGAGTGCCCCATTGTCTCTGTAAAATTATCATGGCACCCTGAGGGCGCACGATCCACGATAGCTTGGAATACGAAACGAGCACCTTCAACTCCCGATATCCTGGAAGATCGTTCGATCGAGAACGTTTTAAATATTACGGAAACTATCGTTCACCGATTGAGTTTCTACCATCCTAAGTATCATGCAAATTTTTGCTCAACCTTTTCCAGAAATAATTTTATTAAAATCTTCTCGTTTCGATCGAAGATTTGGAAAGACGGAAAATTATTAGGGCCTCCTTTTTCCTTGGAGAAATCCAAAGAAATATGGGGAAAATTAAATGAGAATCAGTTGAAGATTTTTTCCAAACTTTCAGAAATAATAATTTTAAATTATTCTAGTTTCAATTGAAAATTTCAGAAATGAATTTCTTCTCCTTGGAGAAATTACGAGAAATAATTGATTGTCGAAGATTTAGCGAATTTACCCACAGGAACAACCATAAAATAAAAGATAAAATACCACTTTTCATGAATCATTAAACGATACCCGAGAATACTATAATATTTATTCAAACGACGCCTCTATTCATCCACGCGACAAACAAGTGAAATTTAGTGGTAATAAAATTCGACTTTAATTACCTCGTGAAAGAGGTGCCAATAGTTTGTTAACTTTTTCACGCGAGTATCATCGATCTTAATTATCCCATGAAACAGCTGTCAATAGCTTGTTAGCTTTTTAACGATAGAATCATTCATAAAATCGCAATAAACTGAAACATTTCAAATAATCTTCAAAACAAACATATGTAAAATAATTCAGCTGTCGACAGGCTGCTTAAGATCTTAATCATCTCACGAAAACACCTGTCAATACCTCCTTCAATTCTTTAATAAAATCAAAAATTTTACCAACAAACTTCCTTCTTTCAATCTTTTAAATTTATCCATCCTATCTTTGCATGTTGACCAAAAATATTGAAGTAAACCATCAAAAAAAAAAAAAAAAAAATCTTTTTTCCCCACAAAACCACCTTGTAATACCGTATTAAAATAAAATAATAAGGAAACACACAAAAGTAACTCTGTCGAAGTATCAGCTTAACTTCAAATCTGTTACTTCCCATACCCATGCACCTACTACACACAAGTTATGTCAGCACTAAAATATACTTATTGTCAATGTTCTCCCCTACCCATTTTCCCTCCACAAAAGATGATCAGTTCGCAAATTCACCGGGCACTTCATTAGCATATACAACGCGGCGGCTACGTGCATAACGTGCAAATATTATTGTAACTTTCCGTTGCTCGTGGGATTTTTGTCTGTCGATCGTTTCCTTCGCCTTCTTTTTACAGAGCCCCGTTGACCCAAAGTGTCCATTCGGTCACACCACGGAGGAGAGTATTGGCCGATCATCTGACAGCTGTTCCGAAAGAAAATGCGTTTCGAGCGGCGAGGGATTAACGTTACAATGAGAATCGCGCGAGAGAGAAAAAATTGGGTAAAAAGAAATCACGGAATTCTTCGTCATCGTGGTCGTACAATCGCGGACGGCCGCCATTGTGCGTTCTATTGTGCGATATTAGCTCGTTTTAATACACCCTGATAATGATAATTCATGCTGATTTTGGAGGGAAAAAAGAAGGGGAGGAAATAGAATGGGATATGAATCAGCTGATTGAGAATGTGAAAGGGCGGTTTTGTGGGAAAACTGAATACGATGATTTGAGCAAATATGCTGGTAGATTGTTTTTTTTTTGCACGAGTTTTTTGTGAATAAGATTGTAGGAAAATAGGTATTAATGTTGCCATAATCTGTTTAAGAATTTGCTTCTGTTATGATCGTATGTACCTTGAATTCCTGTGAAATTTTTATTGCTTCCAATGAACAACGGATTAAATGCGAAATTACCGTCGGAGATGGCTCCATAAATTTTCATATTCTCCTTAAATTAATTCACACATTATTCGTTAATAGACTGCAGATTTTTATGCACTTATGGAAAATTTGAAGGCACAAAAATACACAGAATGCACATAATAAGCAAAAATACAGTACTCGTTATAATATTTAGCGAATAAAACAATGCCTATCTGCCTATTATCTTTCCAATTACAGTAAATTCTCTACAAGTGTCAGTCAGTTTGGATTCTACAAGTGTCAGTATAGATGGTCCTACGCCTATGTTATCCTCGCTCGCGCCTATGTTATCCTCACTCGCTGTCAGTCAAGCGTGTAACGCTACACCACTCGGTTTCTTTTGCGAGATTTCACGGCTTCCAACTCATAATAGAAAAATATAATTTCTTTAATTTTACTTTTTTTCATCTGAAATTTTTTTAACATGCTGGTGAGATTTTTCTGATGAAAATGATATCAAACACGATATAATTTGATGTCATTTTCATGAGAAAAATCTCATCAATATGTTAAGAAAAATTTCGGGATAAAAAAACGTAAAATTTAAAAAGTTGGTATTTAAATCGCTTGGTTGCCTCGACTCACGTTTCATCCTTATCTTTTATTCACTGTCCTTGTCTACGTTCGGCAAACTACAAAGGCGGGCGCGAGGCTCGGAAACGTAGTCCTTGACTCTACAAGTGTCAGGTTTAGATTCCTTGCGGACTGACACTTGTAGAGAATTTACTGTATACTCATAAAAATCCGCAAAAAATATATAAATAAATCTAAAATATAGTACTCATAATATTTAATGAATTTTTTTAATTATATTC
>NW_017100288.1:201267-240286 GCF_001263275.1 Habropoda laboriosa | reverse complement strand
TTAGTGTATTTTTTTAATTATATTCATAAAAATCCACAGTCTACTCATTAGTAACCAAACACAGTAGCGAACAATATACTCTGGAATTCGTTGAGTAAAAGTCCCAAATTAAGTTCGAAGTAATTCAAACTTTCCACAGTATCAAAAAAAAAAATTCGAATCGCTTCCAAATTTGAGATTCAAACGTGTTCATCGCTACCTATAACACTTCACTACGAACTTTGACTTTTCACTAACTGAAAACTAATTTGGTTAATTTTCAAGGCAAGAAAGAACAAGGCAATTCGCGAACGAAAAAGATCGCCCAGCACCGAACGCCTGATAATTTCGTCGCGAAGCGTTTACGGTAAACTCTCCGGACATTTTGAATCCCCCGTTGGTCCTTGTGACGTGGTGCACTACCGTATTAAGGGGGCCGAAATGAAGAGAAGGAGCGATCGCGATAGCGCGGCCCTTCTTCGAATTCCTCCGTGGCGAGGAAAAAAGGTCGGAGGACCCTTTGCGACAAACGTTCAATAATTTTAACGAGCCACCGTGGCGGCTCTTCCCGCTTGGCCGAGATTCGACTTCGTAACTTTAATTGGTACCCGAATATTTGCATGCCAACTCTCGTCGATCCTTTTTCTCTCTCTCACTCTCTTACTCTCTTTAACCCTCTTTCGACGAATCTTTTTTCTTTCTTTCGTTTCACGTCGATCACGTTGTTTGTTTTCTTTTTTTCTGCTCGCTCTGTAAGCAACGGGCCACGATAACGTTCTTGGCATTTCGACGCAATGGATAATTTGTAAGGTGTCGTTTACGGGTGTCGAACACGACGTGTTGCTTCGATTATATTCGTCGTCGTAGGTTGAGAGTGTGTCGGTTGGTTTACTCGAGAGATGGTTTGTTTGCTTCTTTTAATTTGTTTGTGAACTCGTGGACGTGTTTGGTAAATGTAGGTTGTGTTAGGAGGATTTTTTTATGTTTCTGCTTTTGGGGATTGATATGTGCAGCTTTAACACTTTCGTTAGTACTGGTTTTTATGGGTGTTTTGAAAATTTTGGGGAATTTGCTGGAGCCTTTTGGTGCACTTTTATCTTAATTTAATAAATCAAGAAATTTTGCACAGTGGTTAAAAATTTACGACACACACGTTTGGTATTGGAATCTGTTGTGGGTATAGTTTTTCGTATCCGTGAAGATATCTCGTCAAAAGCGTTGCATGAATGACTTCGGGTCGCGAGTTATCTCGTCCAAAGTGTCGCGGGATATATTGCCCAAAGCTTGGCGAAATATCTCGTCCAAAGCGTCGCATAAACGATATAGGGTCGCGAGATATGTCGTCCAAAGTGTCGCGGGATGTCTCGTCGAGAGTGTCGCGAGATTTCTCGTGCAAAGCGCCGCATGAAAGACTTTTGGTCGCGAGATATTTCGTCCAAAGTATCCCGAGATATCTCGTCCAGAGCGTCGCGAGATACCTCGTTCAGAGCGTCGCGAAATATCTCGTCCAAAGCATCGCATGAATGACACTGGGTAGCGAGATATCTCGTCCAGAGGGTCGCGACATATCTCGTCCAAAGCGTCACACGAACGACACTGGGTCGCGAGATATCTCGTCCAAAGCGCCCCATGAAAGACTTTGGGTCGCGAGATATCTCGTCCAAAGCGCCGCATGAAAGACTTTGGGTCGCGAGATATCTCGTCCAAAGCGCCGCATGAATGACATTGGGTAGCGAGATATCTCGTCCAAAGTATCTCGAGATATCTCGTCCAGAGCGTCGCGAAATATCTCGTCCAAAGCGTCACACGAACGACACAGGGTCGCGAGATATCTTGTCCAAAATGTCGCATAATATCTCATCCAAAACTTGACGAGATATCTCGTCGAAAGCGCCGCACAAACAACACCGAGCCGCAAGATATCTCGTCCACAGATGCAAAGAGCTGAAACAGAACCATTCGTCCCATACTAATACCAAATCTATCGCTGTTAATTCTTCTCACGAATAACACGTCTCAGGCTACACGTTTCTCGGCACGTTCACCCCTTGTATCCCGCGCGTTCGCCGCGAGCAGCAATCTCTCGAGGTTTTGCACGTTGACGGATCGCGAGAAATATCGCGGGATCGCGTTCATCACGAAAATCCACGTTTCCCCGCGAGCGGGGTATCAATTTCGAGCGTGGTCGATACGTTCGACCGGTTCCCCGAGCTAACTGGCTAGTTTTCTCGGGGTCACGAGGGAGTAAATAAATTCAGCGAATAATTCTGTTGGGTAGAGAGGGCCGCCGGTGACCGGTATGGGCGTTGTTTAGCGTTGCTGTTATATTCTGGCGAGGCTGCGGTAGCCTCGGGACATCACGAGCTGAGAAGCACGTTCTCCTCTTCCCTTCTTCTCTTTGTTCCGTCTGTCTATCGGCCGATACCGCCTTCGTTCTTCCTGCGTTTCTCCTTTCAATCCGCGCGCGCGCTGCAGTGCCTAGCTGTTCATTCGCGTGCGTTGCATCGGCAACATTTTTACCCCAAAAAATATCATTATTCGTGGCCGGTTGTGAGAGCATTTTTCTTTTGCTTTTTTTTTTTCATAATAATTTCCCTCGAGTGTATTCGCAAATTGTGCGACCAACTTTCGATACCGCATAGGTGAGCAGTTTACATTGGTAAATTCAATTCTCGAGAGCAACTGAACTGTGACAGTTTTACTCTCGAGTAAAGGTACCCTAATTTATGGAAACTGAAACGCTAATGTGTTTTGCTAGATTCACCTGGTCGAAGTGTCTTCTGTTTCAGTAACTGAATCGTTTCTTAATGGCATAGACAAGTGTTCAGATTTTTCGCAGATGTGTTGTTCTCAAAAATAGAAAAAATCTATGTAAAATCAAGAAATATGTTCGATAAACGAGTTCAGCACATATCTGTCAAAAAGCTGGACATATGCTTTTTCAATGAAATGAAATTAACGAAAAGGAAACAAGAAGATTTCATTAGATTGAGAGACTGCCCTCCTTACCTAAAACGTCCTATCTATCAATTCTTCATTTTTCAGAGTTTCGAAATACTTGACAAAATTATTCAATTTTCTTGTTTTCCTCTGAATTTAACCCTTTGACTACGAAAAGCGTATATACACGTTAACGTGACAGATCTCTTATCACCGAATTGCTTCGATCATTTTTCGTTGCACTTCAGATTTCCAGAAATCACAGCGAATACTTTCCCGCTAAAACGAGTCAAAGGGTCTACACTGCTTCAACAATGTATCCGCAAAACTCTGTAAAATCCACGAAGAATCCCTTTGACGAGGCGGGCAACCCTCCACTCGTTTCCGCAGAAACGAGAAATTCTCGGTTCACCGCGAGTAGACATGGAACACCGAGAGCTCGTCGGATTCGTGTTCTACGGCTATCGATCCTCGAATCGACGATGATCTCGCCGCAAGCACGAGGAGATCTCGCCACCCGTCAAAACTCCATAAACGATCCGACTCTCTCTCTATCGCTACTGCTAAAGCCGGAATTCAAGCAAACCCGACCGATACGATCTCTCGCGAATCCGTGCGAATGCTTCGATAGTGGCGGTCGCTGAAGCTGACAAAGGGGAATATGAACGATGAAAGACACGGAACAGAAGAGACGAGCCGAAAGAGGAAATTGGAAGAGTTTCGTGCTGATCCGTTTCAAACATACCAGATAGTTAGAGCGATTTTCTTCTCTTCTCGCTGTTATTTTATTCAGACGAGAAATGAGGTTTCTGTGGGACGAGATTGAGAGAGGTAATGTATACGATTTAGAGATATACTGCTGAATTTTTCTATCAATGTTCATCAATCTTTCATGTTTCAGAGTATTTTGAAATATTTCGAGCGCCACATGTTCTTCATCTTTTAAGCAAATTGGTTTTCGGTGCTTTGTAGGCGCTCTATAAGTAGCTTAATTTGTTTGTCCTAACTCATTTATTTCTAATATTTAATTTCGGACAAAATGCGAAGAATTAGGGTAACTGAGATTAGTTCATTTAGAAATTGGAAGTTCCTTGTCCAATTGCTATGTACTGGTTCTATTTTGGAGAGAAATAGAAATTGAAAGGCAGAATGATTGCAATCTGTTTGCAAATTTCTCGATTTTTTTGTCACAAATGGCAAGCTGTTTCATTACTATCGAAAATTTCGTATCTTCTCTTAGTATCTCTAGAAATTTTCTTTAAAAAAAAAGAGCTCGAGAACAGAGTTTTGGGAATTAAGCAACCTAGCAAACTTTTGGAAAATCTGAAAAATTTGTTTCATCTTTGAAATATACCACTTTTATCTCACTTTTATTCCTCCGTTACTTCTCGAAGCCTCAAAATTTCGAGTTCCCCAGCGTGTCATCGTTGTCCAAAACAACGGATGCAATCCAAGCGCAACTCGAACCTTCCTACGTTATCGCAAACATCGTCTCGAAGTTCTCCCTGCTCTCTGTAAACGCGAGAATACGTAGAGAAATAACGACGAGGATCTGGTTGTACTTTCGAAAGCTGAAGTTCGAGAAAATTACGCGGTCTAAGAGCGTTCCGCGAAGCAATACGGTTTAAATGGTAATCGAACTAATTTGATATTCCTCGAGCCGTTCAAAGACGCATCACGATGCTCCTCCTGAGTACCGTTCGACGAGAAAATCTTTAACGACGCGTAATGAGAATAATCACTGGGTTGGCCGGTTTATCTGTGAGCCTCTCTCTCGATACTTTAGGTATCGAGCTTTCAAGAATCTCGAGAAGTGTCGGGTTTGATGTGTCTCGAACCATATTTTACCATTTACACGACGATTCCGGTTATTTCAGTTCTAACGTGGGTCAATTATTTGCATACTTTAATACAGGATTGAAAAACGAATTATTCAATTGTTAAGAGATCTACTGCTTTTTAATCTCATTCTTGAAGAAACAACCAGTTTGCTATGTCGTTATCTCGTTAACCCTTTCGGTAGCAAGTTTTCTGAAGAAGAGTAATCGAATTATTTCAAATAATCGAAACACTTATCTGTCATTTTCCACTTTGAAGTAAATTCGATAACTCTTTGGCTAATAGTTCTACAAGTGTTTCTTGTTACATCCATTATGAAATTTGTAACATTGTACCTTTGTGCAAAATTTATGTCATTCTATCTTACAAAGCAATTATTGCTTACAAACACACACACGTGGTCGTGCAGTTTTAACGATAAATTGAAAAACGTACACACCAGCATGCCACTGAAAGGGTTAAATACTTCTCAGAACTTCTAAATTCCTTTCCTTGCTTTGTGTGAAAATTAGCGAAACAGATTTATGTGAGAAATTTATGAGTCTCAGATTACGAAACCAAGGACTTAGCCATTTGGCTAAGAAAGAACACTCCTATTTTCACTTTAAACACAATTATCATGTCATCTCACGAGTTCCTGTGGAATTTTATAAATTAAATCAGTATTTCCAACGATCCTTTAAATTTAATGATGAAAAAACATAAGCACCTTCTGATTCCCCAACATTTTCTTATATTTTAAAAATAAGATCATTATGTCTATCGCCAGGAACTTAGGAGAGTTTAATAATTCAGCTGCCTCCTATTCACCGCAATTAACGTCACCAGTGCGATCACCACTTTCTAATTACAGCATCAACACCGTTCACCTACGATTCATTTCTCAGGTGTGCCTCCCCTGGATCATAATTAGCGACAGTGGGGCGCAAGAACAAACAGCCCGATACGATTGCCATCTGCGAGAGCCGGCGAGCACGCGGATAGGAAGCGAAGTCCGATGAGGCGCGAGATAAAAAAGCTCGGCAACCGCCGACAAAAGCGGCTTTTCGCCGCAGGACCAGGACTCTTTTTTCGCCCGGGTCACGTACCTTTCTTAACACGCCGCATTATTGCACGCCCCTCGCGGACAAACCGGTGCATAGGTGACCGCTCGATTGTATACCGGTTTCTCTCCCTCGCGATGTGCGTGTACGCGATAAGGATCTTCGAATCTTGCGTCGTCGCGGGTATCGCAGTCTCCCATCTCACCGCCGGGATTACCCTTATTTGCTTGGAAAATTAATTTTCGCCGAGTGAAGCCACGTTTTGTCGAAAAATTGAATGACGACGAGATAGGATGATTG
Source organism: Habropoda laboriosa (assembly GCF_001263275.1). Lineage (NCBI taxonomy): Eukaryota > Metazoa > Arthropoda > Insecta > Hymenoptera > Apidae > Habropoda > Habropoda laboriosa. Next base: position 234,185 of record NW_017100288.1, on the reverse strand, counting down.
GGAGGATGAGAATTGGAGAGTTGAGTAACTTTTGAAACGATATTGTAACGAATAATGGAAAAAGAAAAATGGAAAACGTGAAAATTGGAAATTCAATAGTTGGAAGCGTGAAAATTGGAAATGGCATAGTTGAGAGTATGAAAATTGGAAATTGAATTGTAGAAAACGTGAAAATTTGAAAATTGAGTAGTTGAAAGCGTGAAAATTGGAAATGGCATAGTTGAAAGCGTGAAAATTGCAAACTGAATTGTAGAAAACGTGAAAATTTGAAAATTGAATAGTTGAAAGCGTGAAAATGGGAAATGGCATAGTTGAAAGCATGAAAATTGGAAATTGAATTGTAGAAAACGTGAAAATTTGAAAATTGGGTAGTTGAAAGCGTGAAAATGGGAAATGGCATAGTTGAAAACGTGAAAATTGGGAACTGAATAGTTGAAAGCGTGAAAATTGGAAATGGCATGGTTGAAAGCATGAAAATTGGAAATTAAATTATAGAAAACGTGAAAATTTGAAAATTGAATAGTTGAAAGAGTGAAAATTGGAAACTGAATAGTTGAAAGCGTGAAAATTGGAAATGGCATAGTTGAAAGCATGAAAATTGCAAACTGAATTGTAGAAAACGTGGAAATTTGAAAATTGAACGGTTGAAAGCGTGAAGATTGGAAATTGAATAGTTGAAAACGTGATAATTGGGAAAAATTAAAATTGGAAACTGAGTAACTGAAAGCATGAAAATGAAAAAAAAATGGACTAACTGAAGAAATAAAAATTGAACAATAATTGATTCTGGAGGTCCCTCTTCAACCGACCAACAAACGACGAGGCGATTTTTCTGGAACGTGATACACGGAGGGCGGAGAAGAGAAGCTGGGCAGCGACATCCTGGCGCCTTCCGCGGAACCGTTTGGAGGTGCACGGTTGTTCACGGTCGGGAGGTGTGAAACGCGAGTAAGAGTCGAAACACGAGAGAGCTAAATGCACGGACTGGGGAACGGGGCAGAGAAAGTGGACGCCATAATGCGATTACGACGTTTACGAATGATTCGGGGACGATACTTCGGTGGGTAGATTAAGGCCACCGGAGTTGAAACGCGATATCGTCGTTGCATTCTGCCTGAGAATGCCAGATAACGTTGCTGCAGACAATGTTGAGGAGAATGGTACTGCTACAGCGAACCTCTTCGACCTCGAACGTTGCCAATGGTGAAAAAAGTATATACACTTGCTCACAGACTCGATTTCTCGACGAGACTGGACGGGTTAAAGGAAGTTTTCGAAATAGATTTCGTTTCTTCTTTTTACAGATAAAATAAATTAAACGTACATAATTGAGACGATTTCCTGCTTCTAAAAATAAGAGAAACTGAACATTCGAAGATAATTACGAGTGGGATAATTATTGAGATTAAACTTCGAAACTGACTGGATTGCCTTCGTTTTACTTTCTCGCAAAGTTCAATGAAAATTTGCTTCAAATGGAATAATATGCGTGCTGTTCCACGAGTAAACCTATAAACTTCGTCGGGGCATTCAAAATCTTGTATGCACCATAGATTTTTCTTCTGTTTCGAGTCATGGAAAGGTAAAAATAACTTTTCAAAAAACCCAGCATTCTGAAACTTCTTTAATTTCTCAAAATTCATATGTGCAGTGGAAAAATCTGAAAAAATTCTCACGCGTGTATCCCACCGGCTACAGTATCTCTAATTTTTTTCATAAATTTTTACGAAACAGAATGAAAGAAATCGTGGTGAAACTGTAAATCACGTTTCAGTCAATAACTACCCTAATAGTCCAAGTAGGATGCTAAAACTTGGCAGAAAGGGGTTTCTTTCATAGATCCATCAACTGATCCATCACAAGTTCAATTTACTTTAGATCATACCCTAACTTCACAAATAACCTCAAAAACTGTTCTTCCTTTTTTCAAGTCTAATTCTCGATCTTCTCGGTTCCTCCACTTCCGTGTTATCAAGTACACCTCGACCAACCCTTCCACGTATCCCCACGTCGTTTTGCTCGCATCTTGCAACGAGATGACCGCGATCCTGTCGCTGGACGAGATCCTATCGATCCGGAATAGCGTCAGTGCACAGTGTGGCCTGCTGCCATGGTGGCTCATTAAAAGTCTGCACTCGTGGCTCAAACGGACGACTGTTCGGCGGACCATTCGTTATCTATCGTGTTTCGCTCGTGTCAGAACAAACTTACGGTGCGCCTTGTCGACGTGTGTCTCCGCTTGTTCGTCGCGCCAGCCTCGTGACACCGACTTTTCTTTTTCTTTCTCACTGCACATTTTCAGCCAACCTTCGCTTCCATTCACGTTCTCCACTTCGTCAACGTACTCTCTTCATTTTGCAATTAACAGACTCACGAATGAAGAAACGAATAAGTCTGTCAACTTGAAGCAAACACGGATAGGAGATATGCTAAATAACAACGATCTGGCAGGGTATTCAAATCTTTTACCGGGAAGATCAAATATTTTAAGTGAGAATGTGCATAAGGGTTCAAAAATCCACAACAGTGTGGAATGAGTGGCAGAGTGTGGGGTAAAATTTGAAAAAGAAGAGATTTCCTGGTGCAAATTCATTGTGAAAACAGCTACATTTACAGTTGACGTAGACACTTACTTTCCTCGATAAATTACTGTTACTCAATCGCACTTCCATTAAAACTGAAATAAATGTATCTTTCCATAATTCCACATCTCCAAAAGCTCCACAAACCGCACAAACTTGCTCACTAAATAATAAAAAAAAAAAAAAAAAAAATGCAGAAGGTTAAAAGCAACCGACATTTCATTTATTTTCGAGGAAGCGGTTCGAACGCAAAGGGGTCCATCGTTCTGTCTCTCGTTCCCCATGCATCGTTATCACATATTTGTTTCATCGTTCCTCCCGTATCGATACAATTGGAAACAAGATCGAGATCCTCCGCGGTTCGTTGCGATACAGCTGGCAAGAAAACGGCGGGTGCACGCCTTCCCCTGCATCGAGATAAGCTTAAATTCTAACGAGTACACGCTCCGATACAGTTAGCGACTCTGCATGATCTCTGATCCATTCGGAGGCAAATTAAGATCGTCCCGAGATCAGGTTCCACCTTAATGCACGGTCAACGACGTAATCTCTCCTCTCTCCCTACTTTGGAAACCAGTGGAAATTCTTCGCATTACGAATCAGGAGGAATGGAATCGCGGTATCGTTGGGTTATTTTAAGTCGAGGATACTTTCTTAAGTGTGTAAATATTTCGATGTGAAGATAAATTAGGTATTTTTTCCTCGTAAAACTTCAGCATCGGTATACAGCCGTGTAATGAAATATATATGTTTATTCGAGAATATTAAGATAATATTTCTGCCTCTTTTTAATTGTACCTTTTACGAACACGCGGTTTTTATGCTTTATTTGTAATTGGTTCAAGCTCATCGGGAAATTCTCGCATCGATTTTATCACTGGAGATAAGTGCGGGATTAAAAACTGTGTTCGCCTGGTATTAATAAATTTTAACCCTTTGCGGTCGTATTTAGCTCAGGCAACGAACGCTGATAATGTAATGCAAGATTATCATTTGTATTATTCTACTTCGTCATTTTTCCTATTTCTTATTTACTTTTCTCTACTTCACGTATGTTTAACACAATAACACGTGGTTTCATTTTATACAAAAATTATATTTAAATTTCTCCATGGTGTGATATAAGTGCTTCGAGAGCAGACATACGAACGCAAAGGGTTAAAGAGCGACGAAAAGTGACAGCAGTCGTTTACACGAACAGAAGGAGTATGACCGTACAAACGGTAAAATTCTCTTCAACGATTTTCGATATTTTACTCTCGAGGCTTGAGAAATTTGAGAAAGAATCTTTTTCGGGTCTCGAATTCGTTGCTCGGCCGAGTTTATTGTAAACAACGAACGAAACGAAAGAAAAACACACGTGGAAGTTTGTTTTTGGTTTCTTTTTAGAGAGGCAAAGTGTACGGCAGGATAGTGTTTGCACAAGTATTGTGGCGAAGGCGCGACGAAATCGTAATTGGTAAAAAGCTCGCGCGTCGAAACGCGATTTCACGAGTTTATCTCCGGCTGTCGATCATTCGCGATCGAGGAAGCGAGATCGCCCAAGAGATGAATCGACGCCGACTGTTCCTTGATTACATCTCACCCTGTAGAAACACCGAGGGTTTACGAAAAGACCCGCAGAAAAACGGACTTCGCCGGGATTAATTAGAATTTTTTTTGGAAAATTTGTGCCTACGAAATTATTTCTCACACTGATTTTAGTATTTGTTCTTTTCAATCGAATTCGATGATATTTAGCTCGATAAAGAAAATTCTTTTTCTTTTGAATACAGTTCCTAAAATTGAATTAATTTATCCAATTAAATTTATTTTAATATACGATTTTTTGTTATTTTATTTTATTTTTTTTTGGACTATTAGGGTAGTTATTGACCGAGACGTGATTTACAGTTTAATCACGATTTCTTTCATTCTGTTTCATAAAAATTTATGAAAAAAATTAGAGATACTGTAGCCAGTGGGATACACGCGTGAGAATTTTTTCAGATTTTTCCACTGCACATACGAATTTTGAAAAATTAAAGAAGTTTCAGAATGCTGGGTTTTTTGTTTTTTTCATTTATTTTTATTCTATAATTAAAATTTAACTGGAAAATATCATTGGAAAATCTTGAAATTATTCTTTTGAAAGCGAAATCCGTTTGCAACTTAAAATTCCCATAATACTACGCAAAAATTATTCCAAAAATTGATAGTAAATTCGTTCTCTTTACTAATATGCACGCGTAACTCTCAAATTGAGAGTTTCAGTATGAAAATTTGATGATAAAATAAATCACTTTGTGTCTGAATTTTCCATTCTCCTGTAAGATATTTTGAAACTGCTAAAACAATTTTGGCAAACTTTTTCGTACACAAACACTGGACACGATATGCTTAAACGAAATAATCCGTAGGCCGTAAAATCTAAGCAACACCAATTTCGGGAATTGATTAAAGAAAGGCGATACCATTAAAAAGCGTGGGGAATCTGTTCGAGTGATTTACTACCGAGGAGAAACGCAGTGGGTAACAGGTGCAGAGGGTAACGCGTAACGCGGCCGAGAATGATGCGCTTCCGGTGTATTAAGGATGCAATTAGGTGTCTTTGAGAGCCCTTTAAATCAACGCGCCGCGTCCTCGTAATTCCGCGGAATCGTCGGAAGCAGCTGCGGCGAGCATGCACGGCCCCCATTCATAAGAAAGGGTTATTAAAATTTCCTTTTACTTTCGTCGTGTCCGATTATTAAAGAATGCCTCGTGCAATTTCCCGTTCGCCGCGCGGAAGCCACCGGCGGATATTCTATTCTACACGTTTTTGCGCGAAAAAGGGAACGTTCTGTTGTATGGGAAGTGGTGCATGTGAATTACAAACGGGCCAAAAGTTCAACTGAAAAGATTACAACGTGCAAATGTACTTAGAAATTGGAAGTGTCGCGAGTTTGTGTTAGACATGTACTGAAAATAAATTAGAAATATTGAAATTCTGAAGTTTCAGACTATCGAGGAGAAAATTTCTATTTTCTGAGAGAAAGCGTTGTGCGATTTAAATTACATTTCTTCGCCAGAGTTAGTATCCTATATCGATAGAAATACAGACATTTGCAGAAAATAAACTAGAAATTCTCAAATTCAAAATTCTCAGGCTGTCCAGGAGACAATTTGAATTTTTTGAGAGAATATGATTTAAATTACACTTCTTCGTCAAATTTAGTATCCTATATCAGCAGAAATATACAGCGTTAATTTCGAATATTTTTCTATAGTAAGTGATAGATTTGTGAGAAAACTAAAACAGGGCAAAGTTGAATTATTTTTTAGGCTTGAAGAGACGATGTTATAAATGTTAGGTCAAATCAATCGTTTCTTTTTTTATTTGAGAATATCTAGAAAAGAAAATCACTGAATACGCTCATACGCTCGTTCGATATAGAAACCAGCGTTGAAACAGGGCGACAGCTTCCAACGAGAGAAGATTATCGCTGCCACTCCATTTTTCTTCTCACGACAGATCGAATATTCGCAAACAAGGCGTATCTAAAAATGGCTGACAATGACGTTGCCGGTTGCACGAGGCGAATAATAGGCGGACATCTTGTCGCTCGTTTCCATGAACTTCTATCTATATCGGGCTACCGGGAAAAGATAGCAAAGGAATGTCTACCTGATCTTCTTCGCATCCAGTTCTTCGCTCTGGAAAGCTTTCGCCGAGGGTGCTCGTTAAGCAACGACGAATATTGCACGAGGCGGAGTGCTAGTTGGCGCGAGGAATCGATTTAATAACACAATTTCAACTAACGTAACATTTCGACCTGCGTCAAATTGGAAGAACCAGTTTGTTCGATTCTACGTTTACCTAAGTGAATTTTCTTCCGCCGTTAGAATGGCAGGGTCTACAATGACCTAAATGATGTTACAAATGATTTAATACTCACAAATTCCTTTCCAAAGGCAACGAAACACTTGTCAAGTGAATTTCACAAAAACAAAAATCGCATTCCATGAAAATTATTGCGTTGGCTTTGTCAGATATTACAAATTATTTACCAATCACAAATATATTTGAAAAAGCAACGAAACACTTGTCAGGTGAGTTTCACAAAAACAAAAATGATTGCCTTGACTAGCCTAACCCAGAGCTAGGTCAACAAGAAAACAGCTATTTCTTTTACTCCTCTAAGCAATATCAGAACCCACTAGCCTAACCCAGAGTTAGGTCAACAAGAAAACACCCATTTCTTTAATACCTCCAAATGGTATCCACTAGCCTAACCTACCGTACTTAGGTCAACAAGAGAAGAGTATTCCCGAGGAATCAGCTGTTTCGTTTATTCCTCCAAACAGTATAGCAACGATGAAGAATAGTATCTGCGAAAAACTGGTCCAGAATAGTTAATCGTTAGGGTATTAATTTCATCGTGACACGTGGGAGATCCTCGCGGAGGAGGAAGCGGACAGTTCGTGGAAAGGCCGTACTCGTTGGCCGCCTACCAAAAGGATACTCTCGATCGAGAGAGGTCGGAGCACCAGGGCACAGGATTATCGACCACGAAATCTGCATAGGCAAAAGTCGTGAACCATTAAAGTCGTCGGCTTAAAGGCGATTTTATGGCGACTATAAACCATCGTTGGTCGGGCCTTGGCGTTCGTATTACGCAAGGATTAGAATCAGGATGCGGCATAAGGGACAGCAGGTGTCCTCCAAGATCACGTGAAACGTAAGAGGATTCGAGGTATCCTTGAATCCGCGAGTTTATTGCGTAAACTCGCGAATTCGTTTTGCTCGACGTAAGGAAGGAGACTTTTATTTTTTTTTTTTTTTTTTAGGAAAATTGACAGGGTTTTGTGAGATTCGTTTCGTGCATCAGAAGTGATCTGGATTATACTGAAACTGATTTTCTGGTAGGTTTAATTGGAAGTTGGTACACGACATCGACTTAGAATGCATTGATCAAGAGTAAGCATGGTTGAAAATTCCAGATGACTAAGAAATTGATACTAACTTTTGGAAAACAAATAATTCTTCTGAAAGTTGGTATAATACTGACGTAGAATGCATTGGTTGAAAATTTTAGACAATTAAGAAATTTTAGACTTTGGGAAAATAAATAAGTCTTGCTAATGTTAGCATAATATTGATCTAAAAATTTTATGCAATTAGAAAATTGATAAGGAAATTGATTAGATAGTGGTACTAACTTCCCAAAAACAAATGATTCTTCTAAAAAAAAATTGCAGGACAACATACAAATATCTGTCTAAATTTACACTTATTTCTCTAATTATTAACCCTTTCGTTACTACTGGTGTATTACTCTTGGTGCCCTTCCACCTTACTTACCAAACAGAATTTCATACTACAATATAATCACAACCCTAGTTAAAAGTTTACCGTCACTCACCCACGTTACGCATTAAAATCAGCCGTAGCGAAAGGGTTAACAAACGAACGTAAATTATTTCTCTTCCCATCAAATAAATAAAACAACGTACCTATCATGCATCTACTATTATACATTCTCCCTTAAGATTACAGATTTCTCCAGAAATCAACCCTGCGAGTCAACGAAGCCAACTCACACCTCTCGAAACAAACTCCATTCTCGATCACCGCAGAAGCAGACACGCGTCTTCGCGCAGAATCACCGCGAACCTCCGCCGAAACAAAGGCGAGCGAAGTCGTAGAAAACTCGAACCTCTGGTGGAAATAATCACGACCGGCAAAGTGATTCGTTCGCCACTAAACGCGATAAAACCGGTGTGCCAGGGTAATTCGACAAAAAGACCACCGAGAGATCTAGAGAGCAGGTAAAAAAAAAATCGAAATCGGTCCGAATCGAGGGGGTTTAGCCATCGAGAAAACTGTTTCGCCACAGAGATCGCCTTCGCTCGAAGGACGGGCCGAGTTCGAGGCGGCAAAAAGAGGGAGCAAAGAAGCGTCAGGAGGAAACGAAGGCCGCGGCGCACGCGAGAGGAGAAAGAGGAAGACGAAGAAGAGTCGACGAGGAGGAGGTGAGGCGAGAACGATCTGCAAAGGAAATCGAATATCGTTGTTCCAGAGCTCTCCGGGGATCCGATCGTGGCCCGATACTCGCGGCAGCTCGCGGCGTGAATCCTGGCTGATTTATATTTCCAGGAAATAAGGGGGTGATTTAGCGGTGCGCGGCGCGCTATTGTAAATCGGCGTTGCGCAGGTGCTTCCGCTTTCGGCAGGCGAAACGACCATCCAAAGTGGCTGAATGAGAGAGAGAGAGGCTCAGGCCAAATAAAATTATCGACAGTTCGGTCTTTTTGCTCGGCGAACCAATGATGGGAAAGCCCGGCGATATGTATTCGCACAATCGCGATAATGAATCGTAAGAGGCGCATTACGCCTGTTACGCGCGAATTTATTCGCGCGTTGACGCTTCTGACACCCGTTCGCGCTGCGAAATTGTCCGGCGACCTCGAATGCTAATTTTTTGAAGGGAGATTTAGGTACGAACCAGACGCTAGTTTTTTCGCTGTTGTTCCTTTAATTATGCTTCATATAACCCTCGGAAGGCGAACGCAGAGTCAGTTTGACTCGACAGCGATAACGTCAAGCGGCTCGGAGTACGTTCGGTACAGGAAATACACCGAATGTAAATAAACGAGAAAAATATGAAGTATGTACAGTTGAGAGTATACACATTTACACACAATTCCTTCTTGAAACCCGAGTACAATCGAAATTTTGCTAGGGGTGAAAATGATTCGTCTCCCGCATTCGTCTAAAACCATTCGCCTTCCGAGGATCAACCTTTTCAGTGTCACGGGTTATTGCAGAAAATTTTGTTTTGGACAGTCTCGCTGAATACGACTGTTTGGAAACTGGCACGAAACACGGGCAAAATTCGTAGTGTGCAGGACTTTTGTTCAATGTTTTATAAAAAAAGAATAGACAAATTGTAGGAAATGGAATAAAATTTGCACTTCGTGCCCCAATTGCGATAGAAATTTTCGATGTCTTCTTGGCACTCGAAAGGGTTAACGAAGGGTTGTAAAGTGAAGCGAGAGAGATTCTACGACTCGAAATAGAAGAGAAATAACAGTATTATAGGATCCAGGAAAAACACTTGCTACGATTAAAGATTTCTCGATTTAAATCAATTTTCTAACAGATACACGGTGTTTTAATTGCAGTAGAAACTGCTGAAGGTAAGTGAACGACGATATAATTAAGGGAACGAGGCAGTTCTCCTACGTCTCGATCGCTCATCACACATTCGCGACTTACTGTGCAAAATGGTTCGATGATTTCTCGTTCAACGAGGGCCCACTAGTGAACAGAGAAATTGGACTTACCTGTAACAGAAAAAACATAATTGTCCATTAATAGAGAGCGATACAGTGGCTGCGTTTATTTCAACAAGATCCTTTTTTTGGTGTTTCTCTGGTTCTCGAGCATTGGGGGAAACGTTTTAAAAAGCTAACAGTATATGTAATTTCGAGACGTACAATTTGCTGGGTGAAAGAAATTTTACACGACCTTATTCTCAATGATACGTTACGCCGCGTTTGATCTGGGAATTTGCATAAAATATTGCTTCACATTATGTGCGCTGTTCTTTATTTAATTCTTGCGCGAGGATAGAGTTGCTAATGTGAAAATGGTCTGTGTGCCTTTTTTCATTAAAATTTACCTTCGTGGCGAAATAAAAATATATCAACGAAAATATCGCCTTTTCCTTTAAATTCAGAATACGAAAATGCTCCCTGTGTCTTTTTCACAAAAGTTTGCCTTCGTGGTAAAATAAAAATGCATCAACGAAAATATCGCCTTCTTCCTTAAATTTAGAATATGGAATTCGTGGTAAAATAAAAATATATTAACACCACATTGGTGCCCTACGAAAATTATCGGACAAATGCCGGTGACACCACGTTGGTGTCTTACGGGAAGCTATCGCACAGACGCCAGGTATCGCTTGTGTTCTGTCCAAGTAACAATAAGTTACAGGTTGCAATACGATCGTATTAGCAAATTTTGTGCTTTTACAAGAAATTTTTTTTTTTTCTTCGGAAAATCTCGAAAAACCCCCGGCGACAGGCGAAAAGATCTGAATCAATCCTGCCGGCGCCAAACAAAAGAATCCGGATTACGCGTGCGGACGGCATAGTGTTAACGAAAAAATCGCCTTTTCCTTTAAATTTAGAATACGAAAATGCTCCCTGTGTCTTTTTCACAAAAGTTTGTTTTCGTGGTAAAATAAAAATGTATCAACGAAAACTTCGCCTTTTTCCTTAAATTTAGAATTCTTCTAACTCGTTACACAGGGTGCCTCCGAACTGGTGGTACAAGGGGGTGACTCTACGTGCAAAAATAAGTGGAAATAAAAGAGTAACACTTTTTCGTATCGGGCTTCGTTTCCGAATAAATCGGTTTTCACGATCTCACGTCTACACGTACAAATATCACTGTGTCGCACTTCTGTTGTTCTTCTGTCAGAATGACGGAAATTTGTAGTAATTAGTGGAATAATTTACCGGCACAAGCACCCAACGCGAGAATTATATCGGCGTACCTACTCTCGATTACCGTATGTTGCCATATCGACGGAACGACCAAGACTGAAGGTCTGACTCAGAAACGATAACAAGCCCCGACATTGGCGATGTTTATGAATCGAAACGTAACAAAAACTAGCCTACGGTACAATCAGGCATACGCGTACTTGGTAAATATTCAACGCTGGTTTACTCGGAAACGAGGCCCGATACGAAAAAATGTTATTCTTTTTTCTCACTTGTTTTTGCACGTAGACACACTCTTGTCGCTTTATTTCCTCCAGATTTCATTTCATCTACTCCTACATATTCCTACGTTATTTAACCTAATTATAAACGAAATTCAACGACACAACGTGTCCTCCCAAATCACCCGAAAAATAACCATCACACTTCGTTAACCCTTTAACCCACAACAACGTGTCAGACTCGTGGCGGAAATTTTGGTCAAGATGTGAGCAAAATCCTGATATTTGTGAAACTGAGGATTACCGAATGTAATTAATCTGTGACAGCCTAGCTTTCGTTACTTGATACAGTACTGAAATAGTAAACGGCTGACGCTTAGATGAATAGTCAGAGAAAAAATCATAGGTTAAAGGGTTGAAAAGAAAGTGTTGTGTCCTCAACACGAACCACGCGACCGATCACCCACACCGTTGACTTGCATCCCTTCTATCTATGGAGTGCTAGTTGGCGCGAGGAATCGATTTAATAACACAATTTCAACTAACGTAACATTTCGACCTGCGTCAAATTGGAAGAACCAGTTTGTTCGATTCTACGTTTACCTAAGTGAATTTTCTTCCGCCGTTAGAATGGCAGGGTCTACAATGACCTAAATGATGTTACAAATGATTTAATACTCACAAATTCCTTTCCAAAGGCAACGAAACACTTGTCAAGTGAATTTCACAAAAACAAAAATCGCATTCCATGAAAATTATTGCGTTGGCTTTGTCAGATATTACAAATTATTTACCAATCACAAATATATTTGAAAAAGCAACGAAACACTTGTCAGGTGAGTTTCACAAAAACAAAAATGATTGCCTTGACTAGCCTAACCCAGAGCTAGGTCAACAAGAAAACAGCTATTTCTTTTACTCCTCTAAGCAATATCAGAACCCACTAGCCTAACCCAGAGTTAGGTCAACAAGAAAACACCCATTTCTTTAATACCTCCAAATGGTATCCACTAGCCTAACCTACCGTACTTAGGTCAACAAGAGAAGAGTATTCCCGAGGAATCAGCTGTTTCGTTTATTCCTCCAAACAGTATAGCAACGATGAAGAATAGTATCTGCGAAAAACTGGTCCAGAATAGTTAATCGTTAGGGTATTAATTTCATCGTGACACGTGGGAGATCCTCGCGGAGGAGGAAGCGGACAGTTCGTGGAAAGGCCGTACTCGTTGGCCGCCTACCAAAAGGATACTCTCGATCGAGAGAGGTCGGAGCACCAGGGCACAGGATTATCGACCACGAAATCTGCATAGGCAAAAGTCGTGAACCATTAAAGTCGTCGGCTTAAAGGCGATTTTATGGCGACTATAAACCATCGTTGGTCGGGCCTTGGCGTTCGTATTACGCAAGGATTAGAATCAGGATGCGGCATAAGGGACAGCAGGTGTCCTCCAAGATCACGTGAAACGTAAGAGGATTCGAGGTATCCTTGAATCCGCGAGTTTATTGCGTAAACTCGCGAATTCGTTTTGCTCGACGTAAGGAAGGAGACTTTTATTTTTTTTTTTTTTTTTTAGGAAAATTGACAGGGTTTTGTGAGATTCGTTTCGTGCATCAGAAGTGATCTGGATTATACTGAAACTGATTTTCTGGTAGGTTTAATTGGAAGTTGGTACACGACATCGACTTAGAATGCATTGATCAAGAGTAAGCATGGTTGAAAATTCCAGATGACTAAGAAATTGATACTAACTTTTGGAAAACAAATAATTCTTCTGAAAGTTGGTATAATACTGACGTAGAATGCATTGGTTGAAAATTTTAGACAATTAAGAAATTTTAGACTTTGGGAAAATAAATAAGTCTTGCTAATGTTAGCATAATATTGATCTAAAAATTTTATGCAATTAGAAAATTGATAAGGAAATTGATTAGATAGTGGTACTAACTTCCCAAAAACAAATGATTCTTCTAAAAAAAAATTGCAGGACAACATACAAATATCTGTCTAAATTTACACTTATTTCTCTAATTATTAACCCTTTCGTTACTACTGGTGTATTACTCTTGGTGCCCTTCCACCTTACTTACCAAACAGAATTTCATACTACAATATAATCACAACCCTAGTTAAAAGTTTACCGTCACTCACCCACGTTACGCATTAAAATCAGCCGTAGCGAAAGGGTTAACAAACGAACGTAAATTATTTCTCTTCCCATCAAATAAATAAAACAACGTACCTATCATGCATCTACTATTATACATTCTCCCTTAAGATTACAGATTTCTCCAGAAATCAACCCTGCGAGTCAACGAAGCCAACTCACACCTCTCGAAACAAACTCCATTCTCGATCACCGCAGAAGCAGACACGCGTCTTCGCGCAGAATCACCGCGAACCTCCGCCGAAACAAAGGCGAGCGAAGTCGTAGAAAACTCGAACCTCTGGTGGAAATAATCACGACCGGCAAAGTGATTCGTTCGCCACTAAACGCGATAAAACCGGTGTGCCAGGGTAATTCGACAAAAAGACCACCGAGAGATCTAGAGAGCAGGTAAAAAAAAAATCGAAATCGGTCCGAATCGAGGGGGTTTAGCCATCGAGAAAACTGTTTCGCCACAGAGATCGCCTTCGCTCGAAGGACGGGCCGAGTTCGAGGCGGCAAAAAGAGGGAGCAAAGAAGCGTCAGGAGGAAACGAAGGCCGCGGCGCACGCGAGAGGAGAAAGAGGAAGACGAAGAAGAGTCGACGAGGAGGAGGTGAGGCGAGAACGATCTGCAAAGGAAATCGAATATCGTTGTTCCAGAGCTCTCCGGGGATCCGATCGTGGCCCGATACTCGCGGCAGCTCGCGGCGTGAATCCTGGCTGATTTATATTTCCAGGAAATAAGGGGGTGATTTAGCGGTGCGCGGCGCGCTATTGTAAATCGGCGTTGCGCAGGTGCTTCCGCTTTCGGCAGGCGAAACGACCATCCAAAGTGGCTGAATGAGAGAGAGAGAGGCTCAGGCCAAATAAAATTATCGACAGTTCGGTCTTTTTGCTCGGCGAACCAATGATGGGAAAGCCCGGCGATATGTATTCGCACAATCGCGATAATGAATCGTAAGAGGCGCATTACGCCTGTTACGCGCGAATTTATTCGCGCGTTGACGCTTCTGACACCCGTTCGCGCTGCGAAATTGTCCGGCGACCTCGAATGCTAATTTTTTGAAGGGAGATTTAGGTACGAACCAGACGCTAGTTTTTTCGCTGTTGTTCCTTTAATTATGCTTCATTTAACCCTCGGAAGGCGAACGCAGAGTCAGTTTGACTCGACAGCGATAACGTCAAGCGGCTCGGAGTACGTTCGGTACAGGAAATACACCGAATGTAAATAAACGAGAAAAATATGAAGTATGTACAGTTGAGAGTATACACATTTACACACAATTCCTTCTTGAAACCCGAGTACAATCGAAATTTTGCTAGGGGTGAAAATGATTCGTCTCCCGCGTTCGTCTAAAACCATTCGCCTTCCGAGGATCAACCCTTTCAGTGTCACGGGTTATTGCAGAAAATTTTGTTTTGGACAGTCTCGCTGAATACGACTGTTTGGAAACTGGCACGAAACACGGGCAAAATTCGTAGTGTGCAGGACTTTTGTTCAATGTTTTATAAAAAAAGAATAGACAAATTGTAGGAAATGGAATAAAATTTGCACTTCGTGCCCCAATTGCGATAGAAATTTTCGATGTCTTCTTGGCACTCGAAAGGGTTAACGAAGGGTTGTAAAGTGAAGCGAGAGAGATTCTACGACCCGAAATAGAAGAGAAATAACAGTATTATAGGATCCAGGAAAAACACTTGTTACGATTAAAGATTTCTGGATTTAAATCAATTTTCTAACAGATACACGGTGTTTTAATTGCAGTAGAAACTGCTGAAGGTAAGTGAACGACGATATAATTAAGGGAACGAGGCAGTTCTCCTACGTCTCGATCGCTCATCACACATTCGCGACTTACTGTGCAAAATGGTTCGATGATTTCTCGTTCAACGAGGGCCCACTAGTGAACAGAGAAATTGGACTTACCTGTAACAGAAAAAACATAATTGTCCATTAATAGAGAGCGATACAGTGGCTGCGTTTATTTCAACAAGATCCTTTTTTTGGTGTTTCTCTGGTTCTCGAGCATTGGGGGAAACGTTTTAAAAAGCTAACAGTATATGTAATTTCGAGACGTACAATTTGCTGGGTGAAAGAAATTTTACACGACCTTATTCTCAATGATACGTTACGCCGCGTTTGATCTGGGAATTTGCATAAAATATTGCTTCACATTATGTGCGCTGTTCTTTATTTAATTCTTGCGCGAGGATAGAGTTGCTAATGTGAAAATGGTCTGTGTGCCTTTTTTCATTAAAATTTACCTTCGTGGCGAAATAAAAATATATCAACGAAAATATCGCCTTTTCCTTTAAATTCAGAATACGAAAATGCTCCCTGTGTCTTTTTCACAAAAGTTTGCCTTCGTGGTAAAATAAAAATGCATCAACGAAAATATCGCCTTCTTCCTTAAATTTAGAATATGGAATTCGTGGTAAAATAAAAATATATTAACACCACATTGGTGCCCTACGAAAATTATCGGACAAATGCCGGTGACACCACGTTGGTGTCTTACGGGAAGCTATCGCACAGACGCCAGGTATCGCTTGTGTTCTGTCCAAGTAACAATAAGTTACAGGTTGCAATACGATCGTATTAG
Source organism: Habropoda laboriosa (assembly GCF_001263275.1). Lineage (NCBI taxonomy): Eukaryota > Metazoa > Arthropoda > Insecta > Hymenoptera > Apidae > Habropoda > Habropoda laboriosa. The sequence goes on along the minus strand of NW_017100288.1, from coordinate 218,155 downwards.
CAAATTTTGTGCTTTTACAAGAAATTTTTTTTTTTTCTTCGGAAAATCTCGAAAAACCCCCGGCGACAGGCGAAAAGATCTGAATCAATCCTGCCGGCGCCAAACAAAAGAATCCGGATTACGCGTGCGGACGGCATAGTGTTAACGAAAAAATCGCCTTTTCCTTTAAATTTAGAATACGAAAATGCTCCCTGTGTCTTTTTCACAAAAGTTTGTTTTCGTGGTAAAATAAAAATGTATCAACGAAAACTTCGCCTTTTTCCTTAAATTTAGAATTCTTCTAACTCGTTACACAGGGTGCCTCCGAACTGGTGGTACAAGGGGGTGACTCTACGTGCAAAAATAAGTGGAAATAAAAGAGTAACACTTTTTCGTATCGGGCTTCGTTTCCGAATAAATCGGTTTTCACGATCTCACGTCTAAACGTACAAATATCACTGTGTCGCACTTCTGTTGTTCTTCTGTCAGAATGACGGAAATTTGTAGTAATTAGTGGAATAATTTACCGGCACAAGCACCCAACGCGAGAATTATATCGGCGTACCTACTCTCGATTACCGTATGTTGCCATATCGACGGAACGACCAAGACTGAAGGTCTGACTCAGAAACGATAACAAGCCCCGACATTGGCGATGTTTATGAATCGAAACGTAACAAAAACTAGCCTACGGTACAATCAGGCATACGCGTACTTGGTAAATATTCAACGCTGGTTTACTCGGAAACGAGGCCCGATACGAAAAAATGTTATTCTTTTTTCTCACTTGTTTTTGCACGTAGACACACTCTTGTCGCTTTATTTCCTCCAGATTTCATTTCATCTACTCCTACATATTCCTACGTTATTTAACCTAATTATAAACGAAATTCAACGACACAACGTGTCCTCCCAAATCACCCGAAAAATAACCATCACACTTCGTTAACCCTTTAACCCACAACAACGTGTTAGACTCGTGGCGGAAATTTTGGTCAAGATGTGAGCAAAATCCTGATATTTGTGAAACTGAGGATTACCAAATGTAATTAATCTGTGACAGCCTAGCTTTCGTTACTTGATACAGTACTGAAATAGTAAACGGCTGACGCTTAGGTGAATAGTCAGAGAAAAAATCATAGGTTAAAGGGTTGAAAAGAAAGTGTCGTGTCCTCAACACGAACCACGCGACCGATCACCCACACCGTTGACTTGCATCGCTTCTATCTACCTGCCAATAAGGGTTCGCGAAAGAGGCATTTTTCTAGGAAAGGCGTTGATTGGCCCTTTTTCCGAATTAGCAGCTACAAAAAGATGTATAAAGGTAGCTTTCGCAAGCCCGAAAGCAGAATATGTACGGAGAGAATCAGAGCGTGTACGGAGTGTACATATTAAAAAAAACCGATCAACGTAGTTTAACCTAAAACTAAACAACCAATAGGGAAACATCCATCGTGATATCTTCCAACCGAGAAATAAGATCACGGTAACAAACAGAAAGAGAAACGAAACCAAAATCAGAAAATTCGACCAAGCGTATTACACAGAGGTGCGCGAAGCCAATATTAAACAACCCTTGTGAAACAAGAGTAAAACGATCGCGGCGAACCGTAAGCAAAGTTCCGTGAAATTAAGAAGCTGCGATATAACAACCGTTGAAAAATCAGCGAAACGAGCGGAATGAGAATTTACGCGTCCACTTACAACCGGCTTCCCTCGGACGTTCGTGTTTTCCAACAGCGACCTGCATAAAAAGAGTAAAAAATCCTCGATATTTCTGTTTCCGTGCGGCGCGTTTCTCCGAGTGTGGAGGCTGTAAACCGATCAACGGCGAATGCTCGTGCAACGTGCTCGTAAAATCGGGCGTAATTATCGTTCTGGACGAATTCGCGGCCGATTAGGCCGGTCCTGTTAATCGTTCACGGGGGTAACGTCCTCGGATAACGTCGATCCGCGTTAAGAACCTTGGCAGAGGCTAACAGCTACCGCCTGCCACTTTAATTAGGCGCTTTAAAACGGCCGAACTCATTCACGGGCTTTTCGGCCCGAAACGTCATTTGTCTCCGTGAAAGTATGCGCCACGCATAAATATCTGGTACACCTTTAGGCGATCGTTACACGATTCCTCTTTTGCTCGACGTGAAAGGGAGCCTTCGGGCGAGGTGATTTGTGGACGGTGATCACGGCGATGATCGTCGAGTGAAAATGTTAGAAAAAGTTTGCTTATTTTGCGCTGCGTTCGCCTGTATTGTGCGGTGTTAATTAAGGCGATTCGGGTTTGTGACGGGAAGTTTTTTCAGGAATTTGACACGTTGAATTCTCGTGGAAGTGATCGTTGATCCTTGATCGACGATGTCCAGATCAGCAAAAGCGTTTAGAGTTTATATTATTTATGCATACCTTGATGAACTGTGTTAATTAAAAAATTAATTTTGCAGCCATGAGCGAATTATTAGGTCGTTCTATAAGTTCCTGCAGAAAGTGACAGATATTTGAATGAACATCGAAGGAAATTCTATAGCGGCGACATAGGTAATGATCTGACCGAAAGAAGAAAATAGGAAAAAGTTGTAGAATTAGCAAGGCCCTTACTACTAGGCCCTTAAACATAGATCTAAATTGCAAAATTCGACTTAAACTACTCGTGAGTGTCCTAATACGAACGACAGTGCCTTAGAAAAGTGTTTCAAGAACCGCATTGACCCTCTGCACTTCACTTCTCACTTTTGCAGCGAAACTTTCGAAAATCCAAAATTTTCTCTCGAAAGAAAAAATTCGAAAATTCACTTTATTTCAATACGAATGAGTCACCATACTGGCGCCAGTAGAGTGCAAAGGGTTACAATAACCTAACAGACACTCTCTGCTCGTTTTCAAGCTTCCCAGAAATTCCGCACGAAAAGCCCTCTCTTTCTCCATTAACTCGAATCTGAAACGTTTTTCTCCAACGATCCGAGAGTACAGCACACAGGGAAGCTCCCACGCTGCACGAAATAACCCTTCTCGACTTTAAAGCAGCTTGCACGAGCACGTATTCGAATTAAGACGATTCGCGACGTTCTTACTACGCTGCGAGGCTCGATCGGGGAGGATCATTACCGAGTCCCCTCGATTTGGTAAGGCGTGCATGCAATTCTTCGGCGTGCACGCGCATGCAAGAAACGTCGGTTCCTCGTTTCATCGTGAAAAAGGACTACGTGACGGCAGCGCGATGAAGAGTGGCCAGGGAAGGCTCGTTTCACGTTCGTCCCGACGACTTCCGCTCCGCCTGTGCTTTCGAAAAATTCGACAAAAAGCCAATCGATAAGTCGCTTTGCGTAAATGCATCAGCTCTTCGTTGTTGCCCCGATCGTTCCCCCCTTTTTTGCTCGTTTACCTTTACTTTGTGGTGATTCTGCATGGCGAATGGAACGGGGCAAGAAATCCGGGGCTTTACGCGAGATACAGCGCCGTTCATAAGTATTTGATTACACGAGCGTACTAACGATAATACGCGAAATATCTCACAAGTACAGTTATTAGAGGAATACTTGGATCAAATTGTTGTTGCACGATGCGAAGGAATAACGGAGGTGATGTGACCAGAGTTAAATGAAAACGTGAACGAAGGTGATGTACGAATGGAGTAAGTTTGGAGTTACTGCAATTTACATCTGAGTTTGTTTTTATTGTTCCTCGTAGAGATGGACAGATGTGAAAGGAACGAACAATTATGTGGAGTATCTTTTTTACCAGTTTTGTACGTAGAACAGGCGTGTTCAACTCGCGGCTCGCGGGCCGTGTGTTGCCCTTGAGGGCTAGTAACGCGTCCCGCGGGCAGCATGTTGCGCAGGAGAGATAATAACGCGGCTTCGCAAGATCGTAAACATTTAACATTATTGCATGATTCTTAGCGATATTTTTCACGACTCTTCATAATAAAAAATATAAATAATTATATATTTCACATAACCCAGGCAAGCTAAAAATTTGGACACTCATAATGTAGATCTAGAATTAGTCTATTCCAATTAAGAATTTTAATATATAGTGATACTTTCTCGTCATAATACCTCAGAGTGTTTTAAACATTACAGAAATTTTTCACTAATGAATTATTTTTATTAGAAGCGAGATAATTCTATCAAGAAGATCGATCCCACATTTCATCGTGAGATTATAGACACACGGTGTACCTGAACCTGGCAAGTGGCCAAGATACTTACGAACGATAATGTACCCTTATATCGAGTCGATAGTTGTCCCGGTCAAGTTCGATGTGGCGTTAACCGAGGGCATTGAGCTCGAGACCGTTGAAAATCGCGAGAAGTCTCGGTGTTTCGATGCAACCAGCCCGCCCAGCATTCGTCTCGCTTCCCCGCGGCAGAGATAGACCGTCCAACGATTCGCCGGGTTAAACCACGAGTTTTCTTATCTTCCGGAATATCTCGGAGATTATTTTTAGATCGACGCCTGGGTTATTCAAATCGCCGCGGTGCATGAGCTGAGGGAAAGAAGCATTCCCTTTGGTCTTCCTTTTTCACAAGAATTTTCATGGCTAATTAGATTGCATCAAAATTTTCTCTCCTCTTTTTAATATATTCGCAATTTGTGTGCAATATTTCCACCGTAATTAAGGAGTTATTATTCCCTATAGTATTATCTATACAGGGTGTCAAACAGAAGTGTTTCAGACTTTAAGGGCTTATAGTACTCACCAAGAGGAGCAAAAAATGTCCTATCAATATAAGTCCTGCAACCGACCCTTTCGTCGTAAAATCAATTTCCATCGATACTGCAAATTTCGAACAAAAAATACGAACAAACCGAAACCCGTGAAAAAGGCATTTCGCAATAGGCAAAATTATATCAATGAACATTACGCTTCTCGATGACGACATTCGAGTATTACACTTCGTTTAATTCAATTAACAAACAAACTTGCTCCTCCTTTCATCGCCTACCTCTCCCCACACTCACCCCCAAGAAATAACCGAAAAGAAAAACCCACCGTGGAGTCCGATTCCGCTTAAAACCTAGCAAACCCGTAGATCCACCCCTGAAGCAAGATAAGCCAAAAGTAAAATCGTGGTTAAAAACCTCGGTACGAAAACGGAGTGAAACGAACGAACGGTTGAAATAACCGGAGGCGGTACTGTGGGCAGCGCCCACTTTGTCCCATGACTCGCTTCCAAAACCGACGCTCTGGGATCTTTCGGAGGCGGGTCTCATGCATTATTAACGTTCAACCGAGTATATTAGTAAATGGTACGAAGAGAGTGGTTGATTTCGATTCCTTTTTTCGCGTCTCTCCCTCCTATCCGCGAAACGGAGAATCGCATTTAAAGTCGGCTCGACTTCGAGATTCCCGCTCGCGCTGCACTCGCTTATGCGCGTTCTTTAATAAGATGCCCCGAGAGACGCGACGAGAAGAACGACGGCTTCCTATGGTCAGGTAAGAGAGAGAGAGAGAGAGAGGTCGAAAGGAAGAAGTCGCGCTCACTACGTGGACCACATCCACGATCGGGATGAGAAACCGGGAAGAACCACCGCGATGCGGCCTGCATTTGCATTTTAAATACGCCCGACATCCTCGCGACCCACCAAATTATCCGCTTCCTCTCCCCCCGACCGCCGCTACGGCCCTTCTTCTTCTTCTTCGTCGTATTCTGCGAACTCTTATCTCGCCACTTGGCGCTTGCTCCTCTCCTTCCAAGGGCAAATGGGAGGAGGCGACTCCACCTCCTCCTCTTAAACGGGAACCCTGAATAATGCGTGTTTTAATATTGTAATGGGCCGCGCTTCTGTTCTGATGACGCCGCGGATCATTGTAAATGGGGGGTTGCGGAGGCAAATCTGCGCTTTGAGAATGATGCATCGTCTGGTGGAAGTTTGTGGATTTTTCCGAGTGAATCTTTTCTTTTGCACGGTGAAGAATCTACACTGCACACGAAGGGGGTTGAGTTCTGAGCTATGATTGGGTGGGAATGAAGTCTAATTCTAAGAGTAAATTTCAATCGATATGTCTGTTTTTATTCAGTTTGAATGATAAATTCATTCGTACGGTTCTTCGTTAATTATTTAACAGCAGCACGTAAGGACATCAGGTTTTATTTATTTATTTTTGAATATTCTTTTTAGTGCTTCACTGGTGCTAAGCGAAAGTGAAGATTTGTTCGAAATAATATACATATTAGAGTTAACCCTTTAACAGTCTAATATTACAAATTTCGGTCAAAAGAACGTTTCTTTTTTTTTGTGTTGTAAAGTACTTCGGTTTGTCGTAAAAAGTGGAGAAAAGCATGTTTGCAAAAATTAAGCCGTGTATGACAGATTTTGAAACACGGAAACACTCTTGACATCTCGTCCCTTTCCTGACTTTTTTTCCATTTACTCGTTTTCAGGAACACACTACACGCAATCTATACGGCTTGTCACTGGATAAACTGCTAAAGGGTTAACTAGGAATAATTAAGAATAGAGTATATTATAAAGAATACACAGGGTGAACCACTTAACTCGCACACCTGAATAAAAATTGTACAGGTAAGGTGTAAATAAAGAAAATCGAGTTCTAATTCCCGATTAGGCGAGAGCAGTATTTCTCCAATAAAAGAATTAGGAAAACAACATGAAACGCAAAACGGAATCGAACCAGGATAACGATACGATAAAACGCTGGCAATATCAGGGAATATTTAACATCGATCCAACGGTTGAATCGTAAAAGTGAATCTTGAAATTTATCGATCTAGATATCGTTAAATTTATTGTTCCTATAAAATCGAGACTGCGATCCGCTCTTCTTTATGAATCTTAATCGGAATGCATCGCTGGTCGTAGTTAAACCAGTCGTGGACCACAGACCGCGATTTTGACGTTTAATGGACCATGTCAAATTAAACGTCTCGCTATCTTTTTTTTGGGGGGAGGTTTTACGATGATAATTCATTGGAAACGAAACGTTGATGTTGAAGTGCCACGATGTTGGATGATATAATATTTCAGTGGAGCGCTAGAGCACCGTGACTGATCGAAAATCATCTCCCCTCTCGTCGTAACGCCGGCAATTTTCATCATTCGCAGGTAATATTTCAATCGAGACCTCGCAGTCGTTTATTTTCCTCACGGCACGTCGAACCGCTTCGTTCCGTTTATTTAATTTCGCTCCTGAGAGAATCTCACTGTTGCCACGAGTCACTCTTGGTGTTTGATTATTAAAAGAGAAATTCGGGGAATCGAGAATTTGCGCGGCAAGTTGCACGAGAATTTTGCAGAAGAAAGTTGGCAACTTTGAGAATTTTTTATACGACTTCTTAATTCTGATCTTTAAGTCTAATCTTAACCATTGTAATTCTAACTATTTATAAGATAAATTCGTTAAGGAACAAGTGGTTTTATGATACACCTTCTAATTTCATGGATATTTAACAATTATACGACTTACGATAATCCTTAAATCTTCCTGTAATTCCTCATTTTTCGTTAGTTACAAAAATGAACTCTAAACATTTATAATTAAAAAAAAAGAAACACTATCGGCAAGCATGTGAAAAAAGAAATTGAAAAATTTGTACCGATAAGATAGAAAATTCCCATAAAGTAAAAAATGATTCTATTTTAAACGTTTCTAATAAAAGAAAGAAAAAAGACACTATCAGCCAGCATATGAAAGAAAAAAATGAAAAACTTGTACCGATAACATAAAAATTAATTCTATCCCTTGACATGCCTTTAAAAAAAACCACCTGTTGAATGGACTCGTGTATTTACAAACAATCACCTGTTGAATGGACACGTGTATTTAAAAACAACCACCTGTTGAATCTCCCCAAGTGAAGTTTCCAAGGAACAAAATGCCCAGAATCCTCGACCAAAAATACACTCGGTACGTCTCGTGAATACCTCACTCCTTTACCATTTAAATCGAACCGTCGATCCCTCGATCAAACGTATATCAAATAAACATATATGCGTGCACTGGTGAATCTACGAATGGAGAGAGAGCGGGCGAGGACTCTCAGAGATTCATGGATTCACCGCGTGGAACGACGGTCCTCGAAAGGGTTCGGGATTGGCATTATGCGGTACTCTCCTAGGCGAGTCAGGATGCACGTGCGTGTATACGATCAGGATCCATCGGGATCTACATGATCGAGCCCTATTGATCTCCGGCCGGCCAACGACAAAGCGACACCGCTCGCTTACACGCGCATGTGCGTTGCATACTGCATGCTCCGCGGTGAAACAGATTGCCGGTACTCTCGCGGAATATGGTAAATAAATCGAGGCGAAGGGAGGTAACGAGAGATGGATCCCTATCAGACGGCGGAGCGTCCCTGACGATTTCACGGACACAGGCTTGCCACGGAAGTTCTGTATCAATTTCTTCGGTATTTATTTCAGGACTGTTTTCTTTGGCGGTTTTTTTGGGTTCGTGGATCTTTAACCCTTTCAGGACGAAGGATTCGTGAATAACTGTAAAGTGACATAGTTTTGAGCGAGAAAAGCAGCTGACGTGATTATCGTGATTCGTGAAATACGTATATTTGAGGAAAATATAATTTGAACGTAATTTAGTTGAAGAAAGGAACTGAAGTATTGATCGGTATTTTGACTGTACGCAGTCCTCCGACTGTAAAGGGTTAAGGGAATGCAACATGTATTTATTGACGTTTCTTGAAGTTTAAAAAATTACGAAATAAACTGAAGACAAGCAACTAAATTTGTTTGCAGTGGTACTGATTTTGTCAGAACTATTTTGATTATTTTTCTCGATAAAGAAAATGTATGTCAAAGCTTCGACTTTAAAGTAGCAGAAATGGTAGAAAAATTGATGGAAGTATAGAAACAGAAGAGGTATTTAAATTACGGAAAATAAGTGATCAAGTAGTGCTCAATCGTTGCATTTAAGAGATCAGATGGTATTAAAATTATGAATCCGTTTCAGAAACCTACCAAAATATGTAAATTCTTATAAATGAACTCAAAAATGATACATTTCAAACTAACTATTAAAGAAGTAATAAACACTTTTAAAATTAATACAAATTCAGTATAAAATCAAGAAGGAGAGTAATAACAGTCTGTGAATTTTCGCAAGGATACAGGAAGCTCACTGGTCCAATTCAACAATTAAACGATACATTAATCACGTTAATTGCACGCCAGAAGAGCAACGACTGGTACAACGCTAATGAATAATAAATACCTTGATATCATCGATCAGTCGTACTGAACATGAAGCACGACTGCCAAAGCCCACGCACAATTTGTTCTTCGTTAATACCACTGCAAATTAACGAAACCCTATCGTTTTTTAAAACCGTCCAATCGATCTGTCATTTTTGCATTTCTTTCGAACGGTCGGTATGGCAGTGAATTGATGAGAATTGAACCTACATAAGCTACGTGAAAGAGAGAAGAAAAAATTAACTAAATGATCTTTCGCCTGTCACTGGAAGATTGATTAAAATATTGCAGATGCAAATAAATTTGTCAAATTGCTGTAGTGAAATTGACAGTTAATCGTGGGTAAATCATATTCTACTTTCGTATTTTATAAATCAAAATACAAGGTTCCATATGTCACTGGAAAACTCAATTTTAATTCATCTCTCCGAACTAGTAAACCTAATTTACTCTCAGAATTTCGACCTTAAAACCTACTTACACTACACGTTCTCTCGATCCTTTCCACGTCGCATAATTGACATAATAACCCTATCGAAACAATACTCGATTTCTACAATCTCAACCTAATAACGCGTTACTATCATCCTCGAAGCAAATCGAAAGGAGAACCGCAAGAGGGAAAGAAATCAATTTTCCTCTTCATTTTTTATAATCTCAACCCTTTCGTGATCAAATTATATATTTTTTGAAATTTCTTCGAGCATACACGTTCCACTGGTCACGAAAGGGTTAAATCTTACAAGGGAATATTCTGAAATGATTTCGACGAAACTTGGGTATATAATAGTATTCAAGAAAATATTCGACACCTATTTTTTTATATCGAAGTTAACCCTTCCACAGTGAAGGGGTGAAAATCGCCCTCAAAATTGCAGGCAATAAATATATTTAGCCTAATATCTCGAAACCTATTGCTGTAAATTGACGAATTTCGTATTTTCCAGCAGCAAACTTAAAAATTAAAAAACAATATATAATTTTCACCAAATACCTTTATTACCCTCATTTTTCACAGCGATTTTCACCCCATTAATGTACACAATTGCTAATTAAAAAAAAACACGCGTCAAATATTTTTTTCAATACTACCGTGAACCAAAGTTTCATCGATATCGCTGATAACCACTCGTCACACGATCAAATCGAAAGGAGAGCGCAAGAGCGAAAGAAACCGGGGCGTCTCGATTTCCCCCCAAGATTCTGTTATTGTTTCACGGTAACGAGGTGAGTAATGAAACACGTTCCTGGCAGAGCAAGGTCCGTCCAGAGGCCAGAAGAAAGGGTTACGACGTTACACGATCCTTGCGCACCTTCTGTTCTCGTCCTGCATTTGCTCTCGTTACTACCAGCCTCGCGATTCGTCTGATCTCGTTCCCCTCTTTCCTTCGAAGAGCAGGGGGGAAAATATATGACGGAACGATTCGTCGACAAATCGAATGAAACGAACGGTGAAATTGATCGGTTGTTGTGCTCGCGGTGATCGCGAGGAGGAAATCGATCTGGCGAGACCGCGTTTAAGACGAACACCAGAGAGGAGCAGCATCCAAGATAGCAGATGCTGCATCGAGATTGAGAAATTTTTAGCGTAATCTGTTTGCGTACGTGTGAGAGTTCTCCGAGCTATTCAGAGGAATTTTTCGTTTTATTTTCGTTGCTGTAGAGTACCAGAATGGAAACCGTTCGAATTTCAGTGGAATCTTTCTTGCTTTCGTCTCAATTTCCGAAAGTAGGAAACAGATAAATTGTATTTACGGGAAAATGTATCTCTGCAAATTTTCGTGAATTTTTTACGAGGTTAAATATCGTTCTGCGATGTTGTTCCATGACGTCTCAATTTCTGCGAGTTATTAAACTCGTATTACTTTTAGAATAATTTTAAACTTTCTGGCTGGATAGCAGCCTGTAAAACCGTTAACATTAAGCAGTTACCATATTTGCTACGAAATGTTTGCTTCATTTTTGCAAATACACGATCCCTTGATGGATTATGAATAAATAAAATCGCCATCACTTTCTTTTCGCGTCTTTTTATTCCTTAAATAATTATACGTTTCTGTTCAAATTTACCTGTAAAATATATCTCGCCTTAAAGAGTGTTTAATGCCACTCTCTGCCTTATTAATGTTACATACAAAATTTAGTTATTATCGCACCGTCTCGAAATCAATCGAAATGACCAATAAATTCACATATTTCTTATCAATGAGAGTAATTAAGCTGGCTATGAAATTTATGGAAGTATACTTGGGAAAAATGCATTGAACAATTTAATAACTAATTTTCCATCGTGTTTCAAAATTTTTTATTCACATTTTGAAAATTTTAGTCAATTTTTCAAACAGTAAAGCGGGACGATTAAGTTTCACTACCGACTGGGTCAAAAATGACCCGTTAGCAACTTTACCAAGAATTACCATTTGTTAATTTTCGGATATTATTTTTTGCATATATACTCCCATTTGTATCGACACGAATCTAATTTCTTAATCACATTCTAATTACGCAAAACTTCACTTTCAGAAAATCGCCGATAGGTGATTTTCTAGTGCTAAAGACAAAATTCAAATTCCAACAAACCTTCAAACGGATCTACCTTTCCTCCTCGCTACTATCCACAGAATACACCAACAAAGTTTCATCGGAGAAGAAACACCCTGTATACCACTTTCGTCGAAACAAAACGAAACAAAAGAATCACTTTTATCTCCATCGTAAACGACACGAGTACTTCACACGAACGGACGATTCCTCGGGTAGCGCGTGTTCACGCGTGGAAAAAATGGCTGTACCGAAAAAATTCCACGAAAAGTCGGGAACATCGGTCGGTCCCGTTTGTGCAACAGCCTTCCCGAGCGTTTACTTTTTAATTAAGCCTACCGGCGAAATACAAAAGCGGCGTTTGCACGCGCCTTTAATGGAAAACGATACGAGCGGAGAGCGGGTGAACGAAGCGAGGATATCCCGGGAGAGAACCGGGACCTCGAACTTCGGCTGGCAATTAACTCCCGCCAATAAACCGGCGGCTTGTTTCGCCGCTCAAATTAATTTCCTCGGCGCGATAACGACGGCGCCTCCGCCCGCCGCGCCGCTTCGGCTCTCCCTCTGATCGATCGCCACGCAGATCCACCGGTACTTCCATCGTTTTTGCGCGCCTGGTCCTTTCGCGAAATTTAACGAACAGACCATCGGATGAAAAAAAAAACCATCGAAAATCCAGCAACCGAACGTCGCCTGTGCGCTTTCCCTTCGATTCTGGATGGGGACGAGACGAAACGCGCCGCCGCGTATGATCGATGACGCACGCGTTTTAACTGCGGCGAGTTTCCTGTGCGACGGATTTCTGCACGCTTGTTAGACGATGACGAAGACTCGCGAGGTGAACACGGTGGATTTTTTGCAAGGGAGGTGATTGAAGGTGCGTTACGGACGAAAATTTCTGTGTCGAACGCGTTAAAGGGGTCTTCTGGTGTGACGGTTTCAAAAAATCGATTTTTACTTTTTTGCACATATCGAAAGTACAACTCTTTAAGAATGTACTCCTGAAGTTTTATAGTTGCATTCAATAAAATAACGAATTTATAGCTCGTTTAGTGTGACACATCAAGGGAGAATCTAAATTGCACTCGAAACTTCAATCGCGTTTTTCTCGGAACCATGTTTCTCGAAATGGTGTCCACGATATCACAAGATCGACTTCACCAATTAAGACCAACTTCTGCACACATGTGGCTATCGCTCCTACCGCAATTGTCTCAAAATATTTTTTTTTCTTAAATTTTGACAGCCCCATAAAGTCGAAAAAAATGTGTGAAAATCAAAACTCCGTTTCTAAGTGACGTTATTTTTTAAATTTACAATATCTTTCTTTCATTCTGGTACCGGCTACAACCAAGGACATACAAATGAGAAATCCTTTTGAATTTTTTGTTTTAGATAATCAGAAACCGTTTAATAGTGGACACCGTTTGGGCACCGCTTTTTTTCAAGAGCAGCTTCAAAGCGGTCCACTTCAGTTAATTTTAATCTTTTTGCTTTCAAAAAAATTGAGAGTGTAATCGAAATGTTATTAAGTATGCAGAAAAAAACAGGGCTGCAGTAACTTTCATAAGTTCCTCATAAAAAATTCTGAAATAACGCAAAGAAAACGCTTCGTTACACTAGAAGACACCCTTAAGGATTTTGTTGAATCTTGGGGAAGAACAGCGATTGTTGTAGATATTTCGAGGTTTTAGAATTCGTTAGTTAGTATAGGAAAATTGATACATTCGGTTCTGTTCGAGTACGAATACGTACATTGGTGTTCGTGATTATTGGGACACCCGGTATGTTCGTAAAGAAAGTATTGCACGATTTAGATTATACTTTCTGGGCAAAGTCAGTATCGTACATCAATGAAAGTACAGAGGGTGTTTGTGTTATTAATTTTTAACGTTTTTCTCGAAAATGGTAGATTTGTGAGAGAAAGTTAAAAATATACGTATGTGTTTGTTACACTTTTGTGTAATTCGTTATACTTGAAGATTCTAAAATGGATCATTTTGTTTTCTAGGATATTAATAATTTTGTAACGAGTTTGCGAGTAATTGCAACGAATAATCACTCAATGATACATGTGAACATTCTGTAATGAAGAATAACGAGTAACTGTGAGACTCGAATAATTTTATATCAACGAGATTTGCTTCACATTCGGTGAATAGATTTTTCGACATATGAAAAATTCAGTAAATTAAAAATTTTTTGCCCAATTCTACTGAAATTACTAAAATTCGCCAGAATTTCAGTATGTTTGACACGCAGAAAGTGTCCCAATACTTATCAACTGAATCTGTACGAATTTTGTACAAAGTACTTTTGTACGAATTTCATCTTTCATCTCAAACTACGTACAGTGTCTCGCAAACTAAATAACGACTTCACAGCTCGCTCAATTTGAAGCGCAACAACGTAGAAAAAGGAACGTATAGTAGCTACTTTTCCTCTAAACAAGAAATAATAATTACATCCTGTTATTAGTAAATCTTCCTTGTCGTGAAATTTACACTTTCCCGATACGCATACCTCCTATATCGACCGATTAGCAGATTACACGCACGCTCGATAATTTACAAGGTACGAAAAAAAAAAAAAAGAGATATATACAATATACACCGTGCAATCGTTTTACCGCAATGTAAACGTGTTGTTGCAATGTGTTGTATATCTTAAAAGTAGTTTAACCGTGCAATTATGCAATCATTTTAAGTGGAATTTAAACGTATCTTTGCAAATTTTGTAACTACAAAGTGGTTACTTTGTAATAACATAGCTCGCGATGCGCGCTATCATCAGTCACCAGGTTCCAACCTCGTCATCATTCCCTCTCTGTAATATCATTTGCATCCCCCCCCCCTGCCCGCGACGGCGACAATTAACAATTACGGATAAAATGAAAATTACACGAAAACGATGTAATTACAAGCTAGGCGCAATCGGAACGTATTACACGCTACGATTTAATGTAATTGCTGGAATTAGTTACTTGTAACCAGGAATTATTGCAAATGTTATCTGATTAACACAGAGGCCGCTATAAAATATGTGGAGAAAGAGAAAGGAAATTGTAACACTTGTAAAGGAGAGTTTAATTGGACTGTTTCAAAATTTACTTTTCTTATTCGACTGATGCATGTAAAATTTGACAATTGAGGATAGTGTATGTAAAGTTCTTTTTTTGTTCACGGTGAAGATATAATGGTAATTGCTAATAACTGCAGAAGACAATCGTTCTTCAGACTTTAGAGGAGAAATCGAAATCATTTTCGAAAGGACCGTCAGAAATGAAAATAGTTTTTGAAGGGACCGTCAGAAATGAAAATAGTTTTCGAAAGGATCGCCAGAAATCAGAATAGTTTTCGAAAGGACCATCACAGAGGAAAATAATTTTCGAAGGGACCATCGGAGAGGAAAATAATTTTCGAAGGGGCCATCAGAGAGAAAAATAATAATTTTCGAAAGTACCATCAGAAATTGATTTAAAAAATTTCCTTCTGCTCTGCAAAATTTCAGAAATGAAGAACGTTTGCGACAACTAGTGTACATATATTCACCATCTTCACTCCAGAAATGTCACAGAAACCCAAAATTCATCACTTATCGTTACAAATCCACTTTTACATAAATTAAGTTTTCTCAATAAAAAAAAGATCCCCCCTCAAACTTCTCTACACGAACCACCCTAAAATCTCCCACCAACCGTTTCACCGACCATCAGAAACAAAAAGAACCCCAACATCCACTTAAACGTCTCCAACTCCCCAATTCAAAAAGCCCGCGCTAATCTCAACAGCGTCACTTACGAACTGTTATCAATATCTGTCAAACTCGAGCGTCCAGGTCGCAATTTTCTGTACTCGCACATTAAAAAACATTCTGTCGCAGTGACAGAACGCTATTAACAGAAGCGGGTTCTCGTTCGACTTTCATCGGTGTTGCGGCTGATCGCGGTGCGGTGCAGTAAATCAAATTGAGATTTCAAACGGGTCCCCGTGGCAACTTGTCGGTGTCATCGAATCGCGCCGGATAAGAGGATTGAATTATAAATACGTGTGCACGCAAAAGCGAGCGACGCACACACACACATACGAAGAGACAGCAGGGCCGTTCAAGAGTACACAGCGTAGCAAAGAAGTAACCAAGGTGGTGGACGTTTTATCGGTGTCGGGTCTCCGTCCACTTCCGTCGGCTTAAATCGAACACCGTGAACGTCCACCTTCGGACCTCTCTCGAGATCGAATTCTTCGGTAAAGTCTGTCCGTGCGACAGGGGTTACTAAAAGGCAGCCAGATCCTTGGAGAGAGAGAGAAAAAAAAAAAAATACTAACAGAACGAACTGTTCGAAGAGGAAGAGGAGGATGTAGCAAAAGAAGAAGAAGAACGACAAAGTCGATGGCAACAGAGGCTTATCTCCATCTGGCCGGTAGCAAAACGGGCTCCGCCGGTATATACGTTCGTGTTTATACCGACTTGTCTATTCGTCAAACGCTCTTTTCTACCGGGCTTCGCTCGTCATCCAGCTATCGTCTTCGAAGATCTGGGATTGTCTCCAGGCTTTTGCACACCCGTCACACGTCCGACGTGGCCTAACGGTATACAGCGGGGCAGCAACCGGACCGAACCACGATGTATCGCCTTCCACGAAGGACACGTATCGACCAGAGTCCTGACAGATCTGGAAGATCGTCGGGGGGCTTCTCTTCGTCTTTCGACGCGGAACACTCGTGGAAATACCGGTGCGACAATTATATAGTGGTACATGGAGCGGTGTGTTTGCGAGCTATCGAAGAGGAGTTATGGGCTCTACCTTTTTTTTCACGAATGGAGGAGCGTGGTGGGGATTTTGGATCGAGCAACGCATTAACGCTCACTTTTTCGTTTCTTTCTGTTCGACTGGTGTTAAAGATAATCAATCGTGTCTTTTCATCGGTTCGTTCAAAATTTCTTCAATTTTGTGCCTTTATCAATTTCTTCAATTTTGTTTTTATCAATTCCTTCAGAATTTCTTCAATTTTGTTTTTCATCAATTCCTTCAAAATTTCTTCAATTTCGTTGTTTGTCAATTCCTTGAATTGCTGCAAAATTTCTTCAATCTTGTTCTTTATCAATTCCTTCAATTTCGTTTCTTATCAATTCCTCCAAATCCTTCAAACTTTCTTCAATTTCAATCACTAAAATCTGCACAATTACCACAATGCAC
>NW_017100288.1:198138-200967 GCF_001263275.1 Habropoda laboriosa | reverse complement strand
TAATAATTAAAGACTACATACCATAAATATACAGAACGCAAAATAAGGTTCCTACGTAACATAAACAAATAAACTAAGGTACCTAATAGAGCTATTACGCATAAAATACGACATAACAATAAGCTATAAGGAAACAATTATTTACCAAACAAAATATTCTCCAACAAATATGATCCATATACTGAATCGTTAAATACTACTTCATCACACTTGAATCACACGTATCTCTCCCACTTCAATTCCAATTACTAAAATCCAACCGACTACCTCAATGAAAGTCAAGCTATCAAACATCAATTCTCGAAACAATAATTTACCAAACGAAATATGCTTCGACAAAAACCTTTGACCGAACTGTCAAATCCACCCCTATCACATAGAACCAACAACTGCCTCTCCCTTCAATCCCACTTATCGAAATCCGTAACAGTTACCTGAATCGAAAGTGAAACAAACTACACACGAAAGGGGAACACGTAAAAAGATAGGAAATCGGACACAATAGGCAGAGTACATGTTTGCACATAAACAAGAACCGTGGTGAAAAAGTGTTCTCGTAGCATTTGTTTCACAATAGCACTCGATAGGTTTGCTTGCTCGCGAGGTCTACTCGAAAACGAAGGAACGAGCAAGCAAAGTCGAACGAACGATCCTTTCGCTCTCTTCTCAGCTTCATAACTTCCATCTCCTTTTCTATTCTTTTTCGTCGTTCGCCAGGAGAGCGGTGTGCACGCGGTTCGTGTGCAACGATGGGCGTAGAAACTCGGCGACAGTTCGAGATAAATAACGCCCAGCGACAGGACAATGTGTCCGGCGTCGTTGTACCTTCGCCTTCGCTATCGTGCGAATCCGGCTTAAGGGCGTCTCCTCCTAGTAAATGCGTTAACCTTTTCCACGCGAGAAGACCGCCGCCGTGGCAGCCCGTCTCGTTACATAATCCTCTGTTCCCGATAGAATCGAGCCGAGAGATCGCCGAGTTTAACCCTTTCTGATCGCGACAGCGCAGATTGTCTGCACTTCTTATTAAACGTGATTTATCTCCGAGATTTCCTTCCTTCGAACGTTACCTTTTTTCTCGCTCCTCTTTTTCATCTTCTTTCTTCAAGTTATGAAGTAATTTTAGAATTTTGTGTAATAGTAAAAATTGGAAAAAAGGCTGGAAGTGCTAATAACGAAAGTTTAAGGAAAATGTTATTTATCAATAAAATATACCGAAATTACGGTTATTTAATTGAATTTTATAGTATTTTTATCTTAGTACTTTAAAGTCTTCTTAATTAACACAGAAAAGTTTCATAATATAGTCTGAAATGGTTTCAGAAATGGTCTGAAATTGAACGTTTCTTCGAATCTGATTTTTCCGATTATTTTAAGTTCAGTAAGTCACAGCGTGGTAGAACAGAATGTAATTAGATAATGGATTGTTCTACCGAATTATACAAGTTTAATCACTGGTTCGTATCAGAGGTAATGAAGTAACCGATTGAATCTTGAAACGCGATACATTACTCTCCAGGGGTTTGCCTTTGCATAAAACTATCGCAATTACGAAACCACTTCTTAAGAGACATACGGACCCACCGCTATTTATCTAATTAATGTACCAGCGAATCTAAAAATCCATCGCGTACCTGCTCGATCTACTTTACATTTCACTCGTTACTCGACTGTATCGACCTCATATGAACAAAAAATATACAAATTTTCAAATTCTACTCTTCACTCTTTCTTTGCGCCCTAATATTTTTCCAAACTTTTATATCTCTAACGTATGAAATTTTAAACTGTCTGTTGTATCCAAAGTTCTCAGAAATTTCTTGAAAACTAACGTATTTCCAATCTTTCAAAACTTTCATATCACCAACGTATGAAATTTTAAACTGTCTGATGTATCCAAAGTACTCAGGAATTTCTTGAAAAATTTGAAAATTTTCGTCCTCAGGATTATCTAATTACATTCGAAAATGCATATTTCAAAATTCTACGAAACTTCATTTCATCGATATTTCCAAAATCTCATACTTTCATTTCCACCCCCAATTTGCATCGTACGACCTCAAAGATCCAACCCCTCGACGCAACGAAACACTTTGAAATCGACTCGATTCGAAGTACAGAAAGAATCACCATAAAATATCACCGTACTGAAATCGTTTCCACGAAAGAGTCGCCGGTAGAGTCGAAAGTGAAACGAAGCGCAGCCTGTGCGACGACGACGACCCACGCCTTTTAGAAGCACATGCGCCGCTCCAAATGCAACCAGACGCGAAACGAAATCGAAGAAATCCTCTAAAGCACTTTCGATTCGTTCTGGATTTGCGGCGGCCTCTGCTTTACGGCCGCGACTCTCGTCCAGGTGAGAAGGGGTCACCGGTGTGACCCGGCTTGAAAGCGAGCGCAAAGGAAACTCTAACCGCGCCATCGCGGCGAATGGTACAGAGCCGACACATGGGATACGTTTAACGCTGCATTTCTATGCGACCTCGCGGCTGCTGCCACAAGAGTACACCTTCGTCGCGAAGAACTGCTCGAGTACACGAAAGAAGCGAGCCGAATTAAACTCGAATCGATTAACTTCAGGTAGACCCAAGAAATGGTAAAAAAAAAAAATGTTCACAATAGTTTTTTCTGGTGTAAAATAATTTTTGTAGATTGGCAATAGTTTGTTTTTTTTTTGTCAAGAAGTAATTGTAATTTACCCTCTGTAGGTAATTTGGGTCTTTGATGACCCAAGTGAAATTTCTCTCGCGTATTTTTATTTTTATTGAAAGATTTGAGTTAACGAACAATTGTACGGTGTAGTAGAGACTTTGATAAGTACTTTAGAAT
>NW_017100288.1:183337-198059 GCF_001263275.1 Habropoda laboriosa | reverse complement strand
TTACAAAATATGAAACTTAACCCTTTATTTATTAGAGAATATAGAGATTAACCCTTTATTTATTATAGAATAATTTAAAATGATATTTAAACGACGATTTATTTGGAACATCGAATTTCCTAATGGAAGAACTTCAGAGCAACGTTTTTCATTTGACAGGATAGTCATAAGACGTAGAACTTTCAAGCATGAGAGCAACTTTCAATTTCTCGCTAGCAAAACCCACAGCAATTTCTACGCAAAACCTACACCTCTCCTTTCCCTCCAAAACCACTAGAAATTCTCTTCCAATTCCATGAAAACCTCCTGTAAGAATCTCTTGCTTTGCATTGAACAAAACCGATAACTACCACTCACTTACACAAATTCCTTTCTCTCGTTGCGAAAGAAAAATAGCAGACAAACCCCCAGACGATTCCTTTCCACATCGAGTGACACCGATTACGTCGAAAAGCAATATCTCTTCACCTAATTCCTTTGCCTAATTCTTCTCACCTAAAATCGTTCAAAAGGAAAAAAAGTGTGATTACTTTACCTGCAATTATTTGGTGTACCGATAAGCTATTCACACAAAATTAAGTCTGAAGAACAATTATAGCAAAGTTTAAAAATCTACTGAAAAATAATGAAATTTCTTTCTCTTCTATTTTTCTCACAAATTTACCATTTAGTATAGAAAAATTCTAGAAATTAACAGCGTGAACGCTCTATACATTTCTACCGACACTAACTTTGGCGAAGAAATGTAACTTAACCCTTTGAGGACGCAGATCTAAGCGCACAGATTACTTGCGTAACACATAATTAGGTCACTGCTTCAGTTTTTTAAGCGAAATTAAATTATATCAGAATTACACCTATCTCAAATATGGTACGCGAGTTCATAGTCACTCCTTCCGTATTTTTACTGCTTAAAAATATATAAATTTACTGGTTGCGTTCATAGTGCTTTGTGAACGCATATACGAGTCATCCTCAAAGGGTTAATTTCTATTGTAACTATCACGAACACTCAGCTAGCCCCAAAAGATCCCATAAAAAAGAATTCCCAAAGTTACTCAGCACCAGAAGAACTCGCAGAACAATCGGCAATAAATCAACGAACACAATAAAAACTAAATTCCGAATTTGCCAAAAGAAAGAAAACAAAGTAGATTATTCATCGGCGCGCCTAATATATTCCTCCAGAGACCACTTTCAACCATCAACACGTTTATAATCGCGAAGCTAACCCCTATTGTTCCTCTCGCGCGTGCAGAAAACGCACACGAAGAGACGTGGTTCTACGGTGACGTAAAAAGCTGCGTTCATTTGGAATCCGTCAGCGTTACGACTTCCTCGCGGCTACTAACCTTCGGTTCGGGCATAAACCGAACGAGAATAAGACGGTAAAAGACGAAGGAGACAGGGCAGAAGGTGTGGTAGTTGGTTCGTCCCATGGCGGTCATATATCACCGTGGCTCACGCGAGATACACCTACACGAAAACGAACAGCGGCGGTGAAAAAAATTCGCCAAGCCAGCGAGGGCTCTCTATAATGTCGTGCACAGGACCACGAGTGACTGATGTCGCGAAAAAGAAGCCCCGAGAGGGCGTCTTGCTGCGCGACAACGCAGCTTGTTAAGCGACGAAACAGCTTAAAGTCGGTCGCCTTTTCTCTTTTCTCTTCGATTCGTAGAAATGTTTGTTCCAGTCTGACGCGATTGTGAGAGTTTTACGAAGATGGTATTGTCAACCCTTTCACGTACGATTTATCTTTCACGAGTATGCGTCTAATACTGTTTTAACCCTTTCAACACCAAATTTTCTTTTCGATAGCTCCCTATTACTGTAAGAATTTTATTTGAAATGCAATTTAATTTTTCTTGGTAATTACACTGAAAATAGCAATACGTGTGCCTGTTGCTCACCCAGGTAAAAAGAATATTGCAAAATGTTGCGATTTAAAAATTACCGCATTCATACCTGTGAATAAAACTGATGTCGAGTCAAACGAGTCCAAAGGGTTAATACTGTATTCAGTTTTACAAGTTAAACGGAAAATTCATTTGACTCGTTATTATACGACAAGGGGTTAAGGACAGAGAATTTGAAACGGAGGAGGAATGGCTGCGTGGAATAACGAACGAATGGGGAAAGGGAAATTGCGAAATTAATTAGAGAACTGAGAGTAACGAGGTGATTTCAAACTCCTCCCTACCGTGTTAGATGAGGAGAGATAGTTGTCTGTTGTGATAGGCGAGTTGATAGGTTGAGGAGCTGCGTATGTGGGAGATTTGGTTAATTAGCTGCTGGTTAAAGGCTGTGGTATCGTTTGTGTAGCAGGAAACAAATAGAGAATGGGCTAGCATAGTGTATCTGGTGAACTGTGGTTTATAATTCTTCAGTGACTATCTACGAGGTTTCTGTCATATATGTAACAACTCCCTCTCTATCTTCCCTGGTCGGTTTCATTAAACATAATTTACGAAAATTATCCAAGACAATCGAAAAAACTAAATGCTGAGGGGTTATATTAAATAAATAACTCGTGTGGAGTAAGGTAAATAATTATATTTTAGAAGATGTTCAGACAGATGTAGACAAGAATTAGAACTGCTTACAAAACGTGACAGTGTGCACTTTTATACCTGGGGTGTTCGCAGGCATCCCCGAACCATATTTATCGGACGTGTCACAAAACCTACCAATATTCTAGGATGTCGATTTTCCACGCAGTAATAATAAAACATTTTGCTCCAACACTAAATTATTCTAGCACTATTCCCTCTCTATTTAATACGAACCCTTAGACTCCCCAACAGTAGCTCAACAAAAATTGTACGAATTTGAAATTGACACCTGAAATTCCAACACTGAACAATTAATTTCCGAATTATTAGAAATTCAACGTTTCACGTTAAACCTTCCAAAAATGATTCATTACTTCCTCTTAACAGCAACGAATTTGAAAAAACTCAGAACTTTTCACACTCAAATTAGAAATTCAACGTTTCGCATTAAATCTTCCAAAGATTATTCGCTATTTTCTTATTTTCCCTTAACAGCAATTCACATTTGCTTGCTAAAAATCCGAGAATCTTCATCTTCTAAGAAGAAGATTTCATCCCTCAAAAGTCAAAAACACGCTCGATCCACAAAAATTCAAAAGGATCACCTTTCATCGAACTCCGGTAAACCAAGTTTCATCCATTTCATCCAGATTTCCGAAACGTCCGTGAAAAACACATCGAAAGAACCCGAGCACCGGGAATTCTTTCACGGTCGAGAGATCCAGAGACGAATGCCATTCTAAGAGACAGGAGGAAAAACCGCGCGCGCAGTCTGTCGACGTTTTTCGGGGTTTCTCTTTTTCCCATTGGTCTAGGTGGACGCAATCAGCGGCCGGTGATCTGAACCAATTTAGATGCCGCCTTTCTAGACTCCGCTTGTCCAACTTCTCTCGTACGCGACCAACGTGAAAATGGAAAGGGAAAGGGAGAGAAAGAGGCGAGATAGGGGTAGATAACGAGAGAGGCAGAGAGAGAGAGATTCGTGAGCGGAGATCTGGTTGGATAAAGTCCACCAGAAGACTTAGCGGGCGTGTTGGGTAAACGCAGATAGAATCTCCCTGGTCCGTCGACGCTTTACGTACCGCTCTGTATTTATGTAAGTGTCCCACGGGAACCCCCTTGCTCTAGACTGCAAGAACACGTGCAATTTTCGTGTGACTTTCTGAGGGAATTGCTCTTGACTTTTGAGAACCGTGAAAGGGGACTTTGATTGTTTTGAACAATTCTGGAGAAGGTGAAAGTGGGGACAGTAGAGTGTGTCTATAAAAGACTGTATTGTCTTTTTTAAAAAATTATTTTTCGACTCGTGATGTGGTACGAGGATGCTTTTTATCAGAAAAGTCAAGATCTCTTCTGTGTTTTGGAGCATATTTTGCAAAGACTCGATATTTGCATTTGTCATGCGAAAAAAAAAAAAATTAAAATTGCGTTGAAGTGTGATGCTGAGACACCAGACGTCAGTGAAGACTATTACACACGACGAAATTCGAGTTCTTCTTAATAATTCGCACACATTGCTCACACAGTATCACAGAAACACTTAAACTCACGTTAAAATGTAACTGGTAGGCGCAGAAATTAATTTTTCCCGATTTTTTGGCGCAATTGAAGTTTCATTTAAGAAGAACGAAAACGCCACGACCTTTCGCCATTTCTCTGACATCCTGCAAATACCATCGTGATAGAAACTCGGTAGCTTTGAATCAATTACGCGAATCCTGTCAAAAACAAATCATTTCTACATCTACTGTAACAAAACCAACTAAAAATTTCGAAATTTCCAATATTTCCCGCGAAAAAACGCAAACTTCTAAAATCTCTTCGAAACCTTCATCTCTCCCTCGAAACACGCTGCACCACTTCGACACACCGCGCGCTAAACCGAAAGCAAAATCAGTAACAGGAACTTCGAGGCGGGGATATTTCAGCCACGATCCTGCCTAACGGAATGCAGAATGCTCACGCGGAGAGGAGGAGACAGGGAGGGTAGCGCGAAATGAAAAAGAAGATCGCGAGTCGCGAAATCGAGCGAGGAAAGGGCTCCGTTCGAATCTCGAACAATAAATGCGCGCGTCTCTTCGCTCCGGAGGGTGCCGTCATTCTTGACAGTCGCCCTTCCTCCACGTTCGACGAACGGCGTCGTCGCGATCCGTCGTCTTTGTCCGAGCCGATCGATCCTTTCTCTCGAATCGTCCCAATGAAGAAACAAAAGCATAATTTATATCACGGCGAGGAGGAGGAAGAAGAAGAAGAAGGGAGGCAACAGCATGGACACAATCGTGGGGCCAAGCGCAGCGTCTCGCAGACAGGAAGGGATATGTCAATCGAAACGAGCTTCCTTGACTGATGAGAATAATATCGGTATTGTTCTGATAAATTATTCCTGGGATATAGAGCCAGCACACTCGATCCCGCTGCGTGTACACCGATACGTCAGCTTGACAACGGCATCGAGTAGAGCGATGTATCCCCAAATGATGATTAGAGACGTTCCATGGGTTCGAGAGTTGCTTTTCTTATTTTCATTCGTCGTGATTCTTGTAGGTTTTTTTTTTTGAATTAATGGAGTGGTTGTGAATTGAGATGGGAAAGGAGTAGGATGGATGTGGTGATAGGTCAGTGGCTTTGAAGGGTTGAAATAGGTTTTTAAATTGGATTATTAGGGTATTAAGCGTAATTGTACAATGACCGATTTGGGGATTTAAATGGTAAATTGCAAATGTTGGTGGTGGAAAATTTATTCAATAATCGAGTATATTACTGAAATCAATTTGGGCATTTAAATATCAAATTGTAAATTTTGCGATTGCAAAAGTCCAAGAAAATTACGAAACCGAAGAGAACAATCAAGCAGTAGAACACAAAGAAAATCTGATCTCTTCCTTGCCTTATCGATCACTTTCCCAAACAATCAAACATTTAACCAACGACGAAACAAGACAAACTTCTTCAAACAGTGAAAACTCCACCGAGCACAAACCTCGAGCTTCCTCTAACAAGTCTCAACAGAATGAACTCCGCCATCGGTGAATCCCTCTTTTGGCACCGGAGAAAAATTGAATTGAGATAACAAAGGGGCGACGTTGCGCGGGCTGTCCGCAATCGGCGCAATTGTGCGGTAACTATGCTGATTCTTCCAGCACCAAGATTTACTACGCACAATATCTAGGCAGAAGCAACCAGACGAGACTCTAGAAAAGAGCAAAGAAAGAGAAAGAAGAGGCTGGTTGCAGAAACGAAGAAGCAGCTCGAATAAGGGCTGCGAGATAACAGAACGCGCCAGCTATTGTCCACAGTGGACAATGCAAGGCTGCTGGATTATGCTAGGAGCAATCTACATCTTCAGCAATGTATCATAGCGCGCGTGTTCCGATGGTCCCTGAACGCCCAAGCCTCTCTCTTCGCTCGTTTCTCCACCGTCTTCCTCTCTCCTGTGTTTGTATATCTCGGTGCAAGGGCCCACGGTATGCGTTATTGTTGCATCCAGCCGGAGGAATATTGAGATATCTTCTTGGCGCAGCGAATGCCTCGCCAAGTGCGTATTACCATCGAGCACGAAACAGAAAAATGGATAAAATGGATAAAACGGAACTGGCCCATTCTGTGGCTTCTTCGTACGAGGAATTCTCTACTCTTGTTTCTTCGTTTGCATGTGCGAGGTATGTGCAGCGAGCACGGTGTATGTGAAGATGCGGTGGAATTTATATTTGTAAAATGGGAATTGAATTAGAATTTTTCTTTGGAAGAGTTGGAATCGAGTAATGTAGCATTTCGGGGGAAAGTTTGGTTTGTAAGCACTGTGATGGGAGCATCGAAGGATTAAGTGAGTTTTAGTAGTTGGCTAACTAAGCTGGGTCATTTGTGACCCGACAAAAATTCTGTCCACCTAGAATATTTTCGTTTTTAAAATAATATGTGGAGAGATATGGAGAGGAGCATAATGAGTATGTACTTTTTAAGAGATTTCCAATGGGATGCTGTATTTCTTTTTATCGCTGTTGTGGAGAAAAGTTATTCAACCGTTAATTAACCCTTCGATATTTTGTCACCTGTGAGACTCGGGCAAAGCGTCTCTATACATAGTAGTCAGCTCTTTAGCTCAAGAGAGACTCTTAGGAAGACACTATTGTCATAACTATGACGTAGGGTTGTGTATTCCTTATTTTAAAAATTATCACTCACAACGTAATTATTAAAAAGATACCTGTGAAATGTACATTTCTTCGATTGCAATTCACAATTTTATCAGACTGTCAAAGGGTTATTAATACCATTTTCCTTAAATTACTGATAAATGAAGTTTAACGTATTTAGATAAGAATTGATTCTCTACTACTTACATAGATAAAGAAATCTTGGGTTGGGTCAAATGTGACCCGGCTCACCTTTCCATCAGACTGTCAGATCTTCGGTCGACCGACGATTTAATTAAAATTGTTCCCCTTGGGTAAATTTTCACACGTGACTAGAAGGGGGGAATAAATTGTCTTCGATGATAATTCGACTCGTATCTGCTACACGCGAGGCACATGCACAAGATAGATGGAACAGATGAAATTTCTTGAAAATTCAACAATGTCCCGTGAAATTCGATATGTCAGGTACTATTTTAGCGACAGTTCAGGAAGAACGCCGGACACAGTGACTCGCGAATTCCTGTTCCGTGTGAACACCTGGACGAGTACCTGAGAAGATGGCGTCGTAGATAACATTGTCTCGGCTTTTGTCGGACTTCTCATCGGGACGATCTATGGCACCTTTCGCACGATGCCACGTTTATATCATCATCGTGGTCAGGTAGCTACCATACACTTTAGCGAAACAATATACTCCCCATCGAATGCGTCCCCCTTCTTTGCTTAAGAATTTCATTTTCGCGCTGAAATTTTTCCTATCGAAGCTATTCTGTTCCCTTCAAATTTTCAATTTTCCTTTCGATCTTCACAACTTTGCAGATTTCTATTTTGCACCAATTTTATTCCTTCAAAATTTCAACTTTTCGTTTCAGCTTTGTGAAAAATGCATCTCTAATTAAGTGAAATCTACAATTAACAATAATTTTGAAATTTACGAAAAGTGACACTTTTATTTTGTTTTCTATATCAAATTTTTCACCTGAAAATCAACGTTGCATAAAATATACAAATACCAAGTTTAATTTGAACGAACGATCAACCAAATTTCGATAACCGAGCAACCACCTGTTGCGTCTAAAACAGCAATTAACTCCTGCGCTCAATAATATCAGAAATCATTTCAATCATTACCGTCGATACGATTTTAACCACCCGAGAAAATTAATACTCTGCATTATAAAGCAATTATGTTGCCATACCGACATCGTTACAGGGCAATGTTGCGTTGTGTGCAACACAAAACTTCCCATCGATGCTATCGAATTCGAGCAACTTTCTTCCTTCGTTTCTTTTTCGACTGCACGAATTTCGTGGCACATGTTTAACAAGCCGGTTCGATGTAATCTACGTTACTCCAGGTGTTCTCGTGCTACCGATTTATTAATCTTCATTTTTCAAAGCTGCAACGCGAAACGCCACCGTATGAGCATTCAAAGGGCCAGGAAGAGTCGCGTTATCAGATCGGTCGGTATAAAACGCAATAGCCTTGTAACTGGTATCGTCCGTCAATGACAGGGAACCGCTACCACTCCCCTTTTGTTGCAACCTGATGCGTATACACGCCGCTACTTCCGCAAACGTCCACCATTTTATTCTCTATGGTACTCGATTACTCGAACATTGGAGGAATCCAAATTACAACGTTTCGAATACCACAGAGTTTTTCTGAAGAAGCGAAAAACGAAGATTCTGGGTGTCTATTGGTACCAAATAATTTTCAAAATAACAGTCATTTCAATTTTTCCAATTCTTTCTTCTCCTCGTGGAGGAGAATTGTGCAATTATGACAAATGATATTTACAGTGTTCTGATATTGCTATCTCAGTCTCTGAAAATATGTCACTTGCAAGATTATCTATAGCAAAGGAAGCCTCCATTTTGGGAAAAGGAAAGAAACAGAGAAACCCTTCACAATCATCAATTTTCAAAATAATAGTAATTTTCTTTCTCCTCCTGGGATACTAGCAACGCTCTAAAATCGCTCAACAGCAATTATGCAAAATGATATTCTCAATTTCCAAAAATTTATCACAC
This sequence comes from Habropoda laboriosa, assembly GCF_001263275.1. Classification (NCBI taxonomy): domain Eukaryota; kingdom Metazoa; phylum Arthropoda; class Insecta; order Hymenoptera; family Apidae; genus Habropoda; species Habropoda laboriosa. The sequence goes on along the minus strand of NW_017100288.1, from coordinate 189,337 downwards.
ACAACATTGTACTCTTCTTATCTCAGCTTCCAAAAATCTGTCACATACAACACTGTACTATCACTACCTCAGCTCCGAAAAATTTGTCGCAACAATACGTCTCCGCCACTTCCCCGCAGGATAGAAAAACGCAAGCAGCAGGACGTTTCGTCGAATCCGCGAAGGGACGATAGCAGCAAAAACGCCGATCTCTTTACCCCCGGGTGTACAGTTCGAACAGAGTCCAGAGCAATTACAAAGGCCGATATAGAGAAAGAGAGAGAGAAGAGAAGAGAAGAACGAAGACGGTGGACGCGAGTGCCGCGTGTGCAGCTCGTCTGCGAGAGGTCCTGAATACCCGAGTATCCTCTTTCCTCGAACCTCTTAGCGCTATTTAGCGGATCCTTTTACGGGACAGCAGCCCCGACAAGAAAGGAAAGCGCAGCAACCGGGCAGGCGAAGCCTGAAAACAAGGGGACGAAAAAGGGACGAGTTCTCGGGGGAAAAGGAAAGGAAGAGGTGGAGAAAGAAGGAGACATAAATGAGAGGAGGCACACTGTATATACCAACGGAAAGACGGAAGAAGAAGAACAAGTAGGAGTACCAAAATGGCGGGTCTGTTCGGCCAGTCCAGGGACAAGATAAGCCTTTGTGCCCGTACAGGGGCCCGGGGCAAAGGATCCCCTCGTTTCGGTCTCATATTTCGCGAATCCCGCTATCATATTTTACTGCTCGCCCTTCCTCTCTCTCCTTCCCTTCCAACTCCCGCTCCTTTCGGCCTGTCTCTCATTTTTTGCTCTCTCACTTTTCGGGACCCTCGCTCTACCTTTCCGATCCCTCCGTCCACCCTCCCGATTGTTCGTTGCTCTAGGTCCATTCGATTCGATCGCCCAGTTCTGTGCATGCAGCACAGAGAGGTTTTTTCTGTCTTCTGACGCTTCGCCTGTGGATGAATATCGTCCTCATTGTCACCGGCTGCTTTATATGATACTTATTATGCCCGTAAGTCGGGTGGACACGAAACAACCAACACGGAATACATTATGCAAATGTACACATTCATGTGTTGAAGGGCGATTTTTGATAGGAGACCGGGGATTGTTTTTCTCGATACTCGGTGCTTGGGAATTTTGTTGTTCTGTTTTTCACGATTTACGTTTGGGAATGTGTAGATTGTACTGTGTGTTTGGGCGTTTGGTATGATGCGGAGTGTTTTCGTTTTTTTTTTTCCAGGGTGAAGATGTTTACGATGTCGGGGAAGAGGGTGGGACATTGTCTTGTGCAGGCTGTGAGAAGAATTTGTTTACTTTCTTTTGGAAGGAATCCTTTTTTGCAAGGGAATCTTTATATTTGCTGTAACACTCGATCAAGTTTCTGTCAGAAATAATCCTCAATTTTACTCGTTATTTATCGAAAGGAAAATCAGAGTTAAGGGCATTCAGAGACATTAGTAAACTCGACAATTTTGGAAAATTTTCATTCGAACTTAAAAACACCGATAAACTGAACAATTAGAGGAAACAGTTGAAGAATGAAAGATTTCGCAAACTTCTTAAAACACCGTGAAAATAATGCAAAGTAGTTATCACGGAAACACAATGTGTCCCTGAAAAGCTCAAAATTTCGCAAATATTACACCAAATCGATATTTGCGCCTTTAAATGCAGAAACAAGATTTCAAACTAGAAAATGTCACATAAATAGACGAACACTTCCCCGTTAATTAATTCCCCGTTACTAAGCTTAATCTCACCGTGCATTACCGAATCCTCCGTCCAGCTTCGATCGTCGTCAGACGGAACCCTCGGGAGAAGATGGACGGAAAGTCCAACCGGTTTTTGGAAGCAAGTACGAAAAGGGGGACGCGGCGAGCTGGATTAAATTATTGTCGCCCGGCGACGCGATCTCGTTTTATTTCGAATCCCGCTGCTTTCTGACGATCTCGTCGTGAATCCATTGAAATTTTATCAACGACCCGCTCGCTCGATTGGCGTTGCTGATAAAAACAGATTGGCTTAATTTAGCTGGTTCTTGCGGAAGGTAAAACACTCCGAGTGATTGAGTTTGGTAATTGTTTCCTGTTAAAGGTAATTATGATCGGTTTAAATTTAAAATCCGACGTCGAGAAGTAAGATGTTCGGCAGTTTTACGAGATCGGGTTTCGCGAACAGATGGAATATTGTGAATCACTGAATATTTCATATTACCTTGTAATTGGGAAACGAAGACAATACTCGCTGATTAAGTTACCTGCTGTATTTCTAAGGTTTTACTGGAAACACTTATTTATTGTCGTTTTAATGGTAAAATTGGGAAACGAATCTGAACGAAATGCGCGAATCTGAACTGTTAAGTGTGCAATATTGTGCTACATAGCCGGTAGATAAAATTAGCGCAACGGTGAAATTATATTAACTGACAAAGTGATTTTCTTCTCTCTCAAGAAAATCAATTTTTACAGTCTCCCAAGTTTAAGCAACAAGTAAACAAATCAAATTTCCTGCATTTTTTAGCAAACTCAACGACAGAAAAGTTGCGAGAAAAAATAGCTAGAGTGTACTACGTAACAATTAATCGAGGGAGAGCTTGGAATCCCCCTGGCCGGATATGAGGCGTGTTTCCTTAACTGGCCGATATCTTTCGTCGCTATTTGGCCGATTTATCGTCCCTGGGGATTCGTTAAATAGCGTGCACATCGAGGCGTAACAACGACGACGCCTTCGAGGAGGAAGACGGAGCTGCAAAGGCCGCGAGAATTGTAAATCGACGCCATAAATCGAAGAAGCCTATGGAGAATCGGGAGACGGCGAAATAGCGTTTGAAATAGTGTAATCGATGGGTTTCCGTGTCCTCGATGATCCATTCGTTTTACAAAAGGTAGAAATTTTCTTCTGATTTGTGCAATTTAAAGGGACAAAGTGTCTTTGAATTTGTGAATTGTTAGAAGAGATTGTAAAATCGGTATTTTTGCGAAATAAGGTTTCTAGTGTTTCAATTACTTTCGAAATTTCTAAGTTTCTTATTGTAGTAAATACGAAGTATTTGTAGATTAGTAAATCGTTTATTCTAGCCCTTGCAAAGTAACCAAAGGGTAAATCAAAATTCGTGATGGATTATGGAGGATGTAAAGGGTCAAGTTTCACCAAGTGTCGTTCTAACGAATTTCAGAGGCTTTTCAGTGTGAATATTCTCCACAAAATTATTCAAAAAACTTATAGAACTTCTAACCCTCTCGAAACAGATAATCGATAATAATCAACCCTTTCGCCACTCACTAAAATAAGAAAATCCAGAAATATTCCACACTTTCGTGACATAATTCAGTCAAATTTCTAGTAAAAACAGGAAGAAACATATGTTCACATACACACTTTACAGACCCAGCAGAGATCTATTTCCACAAACGAAAATTCAAGGATCATCTCCGAGAAAATCGATCAAAATAAGAAAAAACAGGAGAGAAATCGAGAAGCCGTTAAATTAACAAGAAGCATAAACAACCGTTCGATTACTCGACTCCTTACTTCACCCGATCAGCCACCTAACCAGTGCCACTCTTCATTCTCGCCAATCTTTCCACGCTCGAAGGCGTTTGCCCGATTCTCGGCGATATCGGCTCATTCTCCTTCGATTATATCGATTATCAACCGGCAGAATCTCCGCTCTCTCTATGCTAGAGACCCTTAAGGGCCCCAGGAAGACGCTTCTTCTTCTTCTTCTTCCTCCACAGAGCTCCGCTCGGCGTCAAACAATTAAGGTTGACTTACGCGCGTGGCCGAGGCGCGCAAACCAGCCGCGTTTAAAAAGAGTAAACGAGTAACCGGCCTTGCAACGCGCATCAGATAATGCAAACCGTGGCCCTGTCATCTCGGAAGAATTTACCGGCGACACCGCGGGACCCGTGGCACACACGAGCTTCAACGGAACAACTCGCGCTAGAGCTTCTTCTTTGTTGTTATCGCGCCAACTTCAATCTTGATTTCCGCCGTTGGCGAAGCGTGCCTCGTTCGCGCCAACAGGCTTTTCCACGAAAACGCCTCTGCGTTTGATATCGCTCGTCCACACCACACCATGAGAAACCTGAGATCCTTTGCTAATTGCCTCTCGCATCCGCGAGATTTGATTAACTACCTATCCCACTCGGATCTTTTCGCGTGCTTTCGGTAGACGTTTCGTGAATTCTATGGGTGTTATGGTACTTTGTCCAAAGGGTCAAGTTCAATTTCTGGTGAGACGCGGTTCATTCGTCTTAACGTGGCGACGGTGACTAAATAGTACAGTTCGCGGAAGTAGTGTAGCGAGGTTATCACCTTTGGACGGTGACCGGGTCACCGATGACCCGGTTTTTAAATGAATCCTGTTTCTTACGTTATGGCTTTGCGTGTATTAAGATGCTGGACTAATTCTGGGTAACTTGTCCACGGCGGCGGAATGAATTTTTTATTTAAATAGAATACATTCTAGTATGTCGACAGTTAGAAATGGGACTGTTTAAGTATGCCGACAAATGTTACTATTTATCCGAATTAAATGCTTTTACTAATCTTGGCACCGCCACGGCGTTCAACGTGTCAATTGTGTACGAAGGAGTCATTTTCACCGCAATATTTAGTGTGTTTTTATTAGTAAACTCGCGAGATGGAAAATTGAAATTTCACTAATTTCTGGATTTCAAGTTTGAAGAATTACGAACTAAAAGTGGTGAGTTGTTTCCACAGATCTCTGGAATTTCCAGGGGCCAAAGTTGACGATGGCACTATACTCCTGACGAAATAAAATTGATAAATTGCACTTTTCCATTTAGATTTCCCTAAAGTATCGCGAGAGCAATGAGAATCGTAAACGAAGGTACCGATTACACTTTATCACGTGAAAATAGTATCTACAGTGCGATCAATTGCTATTGTGCACAAGATGAACGTGCGATGTGGTTTACCTAGGATCACGCAGGCCATCGTGAACTACTAATATACGGCGGAGTGAAAATACGAGTTAACTTACCAGGCATGCAGACGCACCGGAACGTCCCTGGATCATCCAAGCAGGAGCCATCGTTTTGACAGGGATGAGACTCGCACTCGTTCACGTTCGTCTCGCATCTTGGTCCCGTGAATCCTTGCGTGCAGTTGCAGGCGAACGAGCCTGGTGTGTTCACGCAAATACCGTCGTGCTCGCAAGGGGATCCTAGAACAAATAAAGGAAAAAAGATTAGAAACAGGAAACACTTTTTTGGTCGATTTAAGAATTCACGAAAGTTTCTAATTTTAATTTTAATTTCTTAAAATTTCTGCTTTTATTAGAAATGGAACGAACAGTTTTTAAACTCGTAATTTACATGCTTTTATTTTTGCAAGCATGATATGTCTACTGACTTGAAAGCGAAGAGATTACGATTAAAATGCTTCCTTTACGAACAGAACGCAGGATCAACCCTTTCACTGTGTAATAAAATCACGAAGAATATGGAACGATCTTCCTTGTCTTCTAAATTATTCCAAATTGCAACCTGAAATATCAAAATACGCAGATTCGCGTATTTTAATAAATTTATATGTGCTGCAATTTATGATACCTAGCAAAGTTCACTAAAATCCAGAAAACTTGAAATACACTTTTCTCCACAGAATATTCAAACCCAAATATCCTATTTCTCCTTCCACCCTATCACCCAAACTCGTCCAATGATCCATCAAATCCTCCCCAATTTTCAAGAGAAAGTTCCTCAGGAGACAACCTTTCCCTGTAGCGATCGACGAACAAACGAGCAGGACAAAACACCGAATCGGAAGTGTACCTGACGAAAGAAAGCCCGGAAGAAAGGTTTTGCGTGTGCGTAACGCGTCCCCGCGAAAGGGCCCGATCGTTAAAACAGCCGCGAATCGGTGAACGCTCGGTGCATAATAATTAATAGCCGTTGCCAGGAGTCAGAGTACAGACGCGCAGGTGCATCCCCCGTGGGATGCACGACAAATGCGCGATAGTACGCCTTAATTGGCCAAGTGGACGCGGTTTTTAGAAGCG
>NW_017100288.1:165128-181895 GCF_001263275.1 Habropoda laboriosa | reverse complement strand
CATTTCGTCCGCCGTTTTCTCGGAGTTACGCGGTTCGCGCTAATTGCAATAAGATAATTACCCCTGTCAGCTGTCCGCTCGATTCGAGAAATGAGCGTTTCATTAAGCCTTTCGCCTTAAGAGTTCTTTCAAACGTCCGATTTAATTCCTGTCTCTCGCGTATCGACGCTTCTCCCTCGTGTTATTTATCATTTGTAAGCGTGTGATTCTTGGGAGTCGACGGTGAATTGGGTTGCGTTTCCCTCTGAATATTAATGTGGAAGAGAAAGTGTTCGTGTTGCACTGTGCAGAGTACTTTTGCGTGAAAAAGTTGGGAAAAATTATTGTAGTTCACTTTTGGTGGAGGGAAATGTACTTAGAAGTGACGAAAGGTAATTATGTGATTCAATTTTTAGATGGAAAATTGGGAGATCTGGGATTTATTTTATTATGAAATTTTCATATTGAAAGTCTGAGTTTGAGTGATAACTCTCCTTAGAAATTTTTACATGGAAAATTGGGAGGATTAGGATTTATTTTATTACGAATGTTCATATTGAAACTCTCGATTTGGGAGTTTTTCATACAATTCCAATTGTAGTATCAAAACTTACTTTTCCATAAATAAAGAAAATTTAATAAATTTGATTTTATGGAGTTAGTCATTTTCTAGTCATCTTACTGGCTCATATATAAATAAAAAAAAACGAGAATTTACCACAAATGTTCTATCGCATCGTGCAAGTGTGTTTTCTCGTTTCTGTATCAGATATTACCGCATCCTCGGTGAAATATGAAGGGAGAGTCAAAGTGCATCGAACGTAGACGCGGAGAAACAAAGATAATTAATAGCGTGAAACTTGAAAAAAAGCGAAAAATCTCGAAACTGTAGTGAATAATTTTTGCTTGATGAAATAGAAACTTGCCCACGAGATCAATCGTGTCTGTAATCTTGTATCATTACGCTTGTGCGAATAGAAGAAGAAAAAAGTGTACAAATCTAGGATTTATACCTAATCATCTTAAGAAAGTGCTAATCGACTATTAGAACAACTGTGCCTCGTTACAAGGCAAATCCTGCGTGACTCGGCGAGATTTGTAAACTCACACCAGACCTCTCCCTACTTTCACTGTGAGACAAAGAAGTAGGCAGACTTCTGTCTACGCATCTATCACACACGCCTGACGCTTCATCGCTAACGATTTCTACATCCTAGTAATTAAGAGAGAGGAGCACATGCAATGATTCAACTTCCATGCTTGTGATTCGAAATTCGCGGCGTTATGAAACAGAGATACTAGATGTACGAAGCATCGTTTAAAGTCGCCCTAACGAGTATTAACAATTTAAATGCAATTTGTTAGCGAGCTCGTAATATACACTCTCTTTTATCTGTTTTCTGTATCAAACGAGAAATTTTAATCTAATTTTACACACGTATGTCCAGCCAATTTAGAATCGTTGATTCTACAAGAGAACACCATATTTTTCACAATTTTCTTTGCTAAATAATTTTTCGAAAATTTTTCAAACGAGGAAAATTGTTCTGATTTAAAATTTTTTGAAATTTCTAGGTTCGAGGAGCTCCCTTAGGAGTTCCAAGACTGATCCTAGCGCGTTCCTTCGTTCGACTCTACATTTAAGGGTCCTCGGGTCTTTCTTGACCCAATATGTAATTTACAACATGCAACTTAAGTGTCAAAATTTTTGTAACCAGCGCGCCACATGAACTTAGACAATAAACATTTAATACAACGTTAGCACAGATATTGAGATTTTCGCTCATTTTTATCTGTCTGAAACTAAATTTACAAAACGCTATAAACAGTTCAATTTCTCGATGTTTCAGAAATTAAATCAAATTTCTTTGAAAAATATTAATCAGTTATAGCAGTTTTTCCCAAAGTAACGCGATTGAAAGAAATAGGCGCAAAATCACCCATGTCGATGTCCTAAACTTGATAACACCAAAAGTCATTAAAAAAAATAATGAAGCAATGGGTCGAAGAGGACTCAACGACCGTACTAGAATTAACTAAAAAATGAAGAATGCAATCAGCGTAAATAGCAACGAAGAAAGTAACAACGTTATACTACACTCAAACTCGAAAGTGTTGAGAACTTAGCATCTTCAATCAGTTCCTCGCAAAGAAACAGACTCAAACGAACTGTTCTCGAAATTTTCAAAAGTTTCTTCTCTCGAATCACGTTCGAACCAACTCGAATTTCTCGTCGCATATACATATTCGAAGAGATTCGAACTGCTCCCGAAGCCCATCACCACCGACAGCCATCCATCTACCTTTCTTCACGTCTACTCCGTTCAAGTATCGCTTCCTTTCATCATCTGTCGCTGGTATCGGCGGAGGAGCGCCGTCCTTGAAGACGGCTCGCCGACCGATTCGTCATCTGTTCGTGCTCGCGGCTCGATTGCGAACACGACGGAGCAATGCATTTCTTGCCGCCCCTATGTCGGCCTGTAACACGCGTACACCCTTTTCTCTCTCTCTCTCTCTCTCTCTCTTGTTTCTTTCCGCGACTCGTCCTTTCGCGAAACGTCGCGCGCGGCGACGCCAATTACGCGCGACCGGAAAAACCGTCGGCGAATTACACGAGGACGGCATGCGAGCGTGCCACTCTTCGGACAGAAGCGACGCAAGAGACTTTATAAAGCGGCGAACACGGAGGAAAAGTTCATAAATATCGCGGGTAATTGCACGCGTTAGCCTGGGAAACGACGTAACGAGGCCCCTCGATCCTTCCTTTTCGACCCGCATTGTATGCTAAGGAACGGTCTGGTACATGCTATCGAATCGCTTTACGAGAAGTTCGAAGATTCCTGGGGTAACGGAACGGAATCCCTTTGCCTTGCTTTCGATGAATTCTTTAGTTTGGAGGAATTTTTGTTTTGTTTGGGTGGATGGGGTGTAACAGGAGGGAGGGATTTAAGGATTTGGGGAAATTTGGGAATACTGTTTTAAACGATAAACTGTAAGGAGTCTGATTTATTTGAAATCTCAAAATTCAAATAGCGTTTAACACTAGAAAATCTAAAGGATTTCAGATTTCTTACGTTAAATTGCAGAAATTATTAAGATGCTTTGAAATAAAGAAATATTTATGTATGTCAATTTAGTTCTTCATATTGTCCTATCTAAATGTACCAGAAGGGAAAAGTTTAGCACATTCAATTCCCATTGTTTTAGCGTTAAACATGGTATTTTATTTGAAGGATACTGAAAATAGTGGGGCTTCATTTCCTAATATTTTACTTATTTCAATTTATTCTCAGTGTATTCGTAATTAAGCGAGCAGCCTAAGGGAGAGCCTGAGGAAAAATAAATTCACTTCGCCAAATATTATTCTAAAATTTTATGTTATATCATTTTCTTTCATACCTTATTTTCATTGTCAAAAAGTATCTGAAGTACATATTTGAAATACAAACTTAGGATATTTCATTTCATGCTTCAGGTTATGTATTAGAATAAAAATATTTTATTTACCGAAATTTCGCTACCTATCTATTATTTAAATTAGTATCTCAAATATTTCTCTAAATTTCACCCAGCTCTGAACACTCACTGTGCACTAATTCTCAAATCTACCCAAAACTCGGCTACCAAACCCCACTAAAAAAGTGCATCCTCGAGAAAACGCAAAGAGACAGAAAACTTTTCCTCTCTCAAGGAAGAAAACACCAAAGGCGGCGTTGGTGAAAAAGGCGGCTCGACGAAACACTTCATTTAGCGATTCAGTTAATTGCGATTGCTTTGAGACGAGGCTCGACCACCGGCGGGCCTTAATACAGAAATTTCTGTACTCCATTAGCCAGCGCTCATGCTGGTTCCGTAATATCGCTGGTGTATCCAACGTCCTCGAATATAATATCACGGATAATCGATCAATCGTACACTCCTCGAGGAGGAGGCGCAGTTTGCAAAGTTTCGTACATCTTCGGCAGCACAGGCCTCGCTTGCTTCTTGCTCGTCGTTCGCTACCTCCCAGTCCGAACTGCACACCCGAGGAACTTAATCTACCAGAAAATATGCAATCTAGATAATAACAGAGCAGGGGCTCTGAGCTCGAGGTCATTATGGTTGTTATTAAACTTAAAATAACAATTTAGCGTTTAATTAGATTCGTTTCGTGACGGCCGCTCTCGCTGCCACCGTTGCTAGCTTCTCTCCCTTGAGAAACCGCCGGAGAGATCCTCTTCCTAAGCCTCCACTTCCGGCAAAATCTTATTACCGACGTCCTGTCCTGCAGCGGACGACGACAAGCCGGAAAATCGACCAGGCTTCCGTGATTTATCCTCCTCTCTTCGATTGGTTCGTGTCTCTTCGAGTTGAACAGCTCTCACGTCGCAGTGCCACTTGGAAAGTTTGCTCAAGTGGGATGTTTACCGTGAATCGTGAACGGTTTTTCGGGAAGGATCGATGCTTTTTGGGAACAAGTGCCGGTGAATGGTATTTTAGAGGGATTCTATTGGAATCGATGTTTATACTCTTGTCGTAGGATTTGCAAATAGTAGGTTCGACGTGATTTAAGGACCTTACGGAATTTCTGCGTTACAATGGACCTATCTTTGTTTAACAGGAATCTACAGATAACTGAATTTGCTCGAGGGAGTATAAGGGAAATAAAGAAATCCTTCGAACAGCTGACTCAGAGATATGTGTGAAACTTTTATCTAAGAAGATAGAGCGATTTAAGGAAAATGGAGATGATAGAATGGAAGAATATTATTTAACACTTTCGTTTCTCTCGAGTGCTCGAAGAAAAATTGATCTGAATTTAGTGTTTACTACAGACGTGATATGATTGAGAAGACTAATTTGGTCGTGAAAGCGTTGATAAACAGATATGCAAATCAAAATTTAAGTTCATCGTAAATTTCTTTAACCCTTTCGCTGCGGCAAATTTTAGATGTTATTTATTTACTTTTGTGATACTTCCTTTGTTCCACAACGGTTGCAGAATTTCTTTTATGGAATTAACATGGAAGAGTGCACAGGAGAAAATTAAGGATTAAATTAATATAGAAAGGCTCCAACAGCAAAATGTTAACAAATTTTCAAGGCGCCAATAGCAGTGAAATGGTTCAATTTACTGTTAAATGGTTCAATTTCACTCCACTAAAACCAACAAAATCTCTTCCACCACGTTAACACGCTTACTGCCGCCAAAAAATTCATACCACCCTAAGAGTCACACTCTGGACCGCATAAGCTGCGTCACTGGCAGCCAAAGTGTTAACTCGATCAACTTCCAAGCGTGAATCTCGCTAAATTCCGGCAACAATCGCAAGAATTACGAAGAATAGGTGAAAGAAACGATTTCTAACCAGGAGAGACACAGTCACATCTCGCGGACGATTTCCATGGTAGCCCGGATTTCCAAGGTGGTGCAGGTATGCCGACGATCGAGCCAGGTATACGAACTGGCTGTGCTCGTATCGGCTTACCATTGTCAGGGCGACGTTGCCAAATTTCGGTGTAACAATGGGTCTTTGTTTAGCGGGCAGGTAGCGAACGTTTGGGCCCCGGATCCTCTGAGTCGAGATCCGGCCGAGTCGACTTCGGCACGAAAACGAAGAAGAAGGTGAGGAAGCCCGGGGCAGCACACCAGGCACCATCACCACGGAGCTTGACCACGAAGGAAGAAGGATTTCGTTACGCATTACCGCGTTGTTTGCACTGGCACGCAATCACCGGGTTTGCGGAACTCACACGAAGCCCGTTACGCATACGTGAGGAGAGGAAAAGGGGTGGAACCCGATATACAGGCCGATCTTTTTTTTTTTTTCCACAGGACATTCGTCACTCTGTCGAATTATCGAAAATATCGAGGCTATACCCAAATGGACGATCCGCTTTTTTCGTTAAATTCGGGATTCATTTTTTATTCCCTATTTTAGGTTGAATAATAATCTACTTTTTTCGTAAAATTCAGGACTTATTTTTTGTTCATTACCTTAGGTTTTATCGTCATATTGTTCCTACGAGCATTGCCTGCATATTTAATTCCACATCTGTCAATTTGCATGTTATCTAATCGCGAAATTCGGAACGTTCGACATCTCGTAAATTAAAACAGCTCTCGTGCAAAGTTTGCTAACGTATCGATAGAAATATCGATAAAGTTCCTTACGTTACTTCACAATAGAATTTTGATTACGCTAAATAGAACGTGGGACGGTATGTTTTATACAACGTATCTACAAAATCGCTTCTTGATACCTAATTAAATAGCACGTGTATTTATCTAGATTCCAATTATAAAAGTTTCTCAAAAGAATTATGAGAATGCCTGTTGCGCCATTAATTAACGTAAAATTAATCCTAATCACTACGACCATTACATTACAATTACAACAGTGATGCAAAAATGCACACAGGAACAGGAAGAAAATAATTCTTCAAGCACTCCAAAATCATCCTTCGACCATTCAACCCTTCTGCAATCTTCCAAAATCCAATCGGGCACATAAATAAAAATTAAAACGTTCTCAGTCCCCTCGTCGTGAAAAAAACCCAAAGCACTAAATATCCAACTGCATTTCCAAACCCACCCAGTGATGACTTCATCGTCTTCGCGACGACTTCACGACCCCGTTTCACCTTGGCCAGAAATTAAGATCCTCCGGCTGGTAGTCGAAGTTATTAATTCAGGAGGCAACCGTGCAGCGAAAAAACAACGGGATAAAAGACAGAGAGAGAGTGGGGAAAAAAAAAGGAACGAGCATCCAGAGGACACGTGAGGTAGTACTTTTACTCTGCCGCTGTCACGAATTATGACGTCTCGACGGTGTCACCTTCGCGCAGAGTTTCAGCAGCCGCAAAGATGGCCGACCGAGAGGCCCGTGTAATTCAACACCGGACGAGAACGACCCGGTTTGCGGTGGTCCTTCGCTGCAAATGGACCGACGTTTTCGAGAATCCAGCGTAAATATTTATAAGCCACGCCATGCACACACGGAGAAGCGGCCAGAAGGTGGAGAGAAGAAGTTCTTCTTCTGCCCCATGTAATTCTCCGTCCACCTTCTCCAAACGAATTGCAAGAAAGAACCGCGGCGAAACGGGACGAGGTTATCTCGCGAGGAGAATAAATTACGTCGTTCCCTGAAATTAGTCGAACCCGCCGGGGATGCTTTTCCTTTGTGGGAATTGCGCCCGAAAAACCTGGAACCATTCAACACTGTGGAAGAGCGAAATTTCCATCGGACGATCCTCGCCGTGAATAAAATTGCAATTGAGACGAGGAATCGTTGGCTGTTTTGTCGCGGACGCGGTAATTGAGGCTTTTGCGACGGAGCAGGGTCTTCTCCTGGAGGATTTTTGCTAACGAGGGGTGAAGACAGTGATAGATTTGGCGAGTTGACTGGAGATTAAGCGTTGCTCCCGTTTGCCACAGTGATTGAATAATTCTGCACTTGGTGCAGCAGAGAGCGGAAGGAACCAAAGTGGACGAAACTCGATGTTGGAATTTTTGAAAATTTCCTCGCGCTATATTGTTCGAGCCTTTCGCTGCACTCTCACCTTAATTTTATACACGTCCATCTTAATTTAACAAACCGAAGCAATTTAAAGCAATACGGTCAGAATGACAAATTTGCAATTGTGGTTAAAAATTTACCGTCAGTCACCCACGTTACGCATTAAAATCTGCCGTAGCGAAAGGGCTCGGATAGAAGATTCTTTTATGGTAGAATGCAGGAGCTATGGATGTATTGAATTTGAATTTCAAATGACATTCACCTGTTCGATACCTAACTCATTGAGTAAAACAGCATTATTACTGAATTTTGCAATATTCAGTAAAACACGATTTTTCACAAACTAACATAGTAAATGAGCAAGCGATTTTCCAAAAGAGAGAAGTGGGAAAAATAGCGGATGAGATTGAATGATCTCACGGAAGCGTTAGTAACGCGTCCCCGATCGACTGATAATTATGCCCACTGGCTGTTAATAAACTAATCTCCGGGGATTTCGTGTCAGGGAGCAACGAGAGCTGTCGTGTTTATCACGTCAGAAAATCTGGCTGCCGGGGGCAATCGTGAGAGGAAGATGAAGAGGAGAGGACGAAAGTGGACGTTCCGGTGGATTTAATGGCTCAGAGGCAGCAAAGGGGAACAAAGGGGAGTGGGATAAATGAGACGAGGAGGGTGTGAGCTTCTACTAATCGTCGGGTTTATTAGAATGTTAAGAGGGATCGTTGAATGTTCTTCAGAAAAAGATTTTCTTATTATCTTCAAAGACAGAAAAATTCTCTCGTAACCTTCTTTAACCCGATTTTCATTTATTCGTGAGAAGAAAAATTGATTCGAATCTAAAAGAAATTCAGTGGTAACAATGAAGTATTACGACGTAATAAATAAAAGTCACGTGACGTAATAGAGTGACTAACTCCACGAAATAAAATTTATCAAGGTTTTTTTATTTGTGGTTTATCAAGGTTTTTATTTGTGTAAAAAGTCGAGTTAATCGTTTTGGCTTCTAAGTAGCTTAATTTAGAAAATTTCAAAAAATTATCAGTATGAAAAAGAAGTGAAATATTATTCGAGTAATTGAGAAGAAGCAGACACATTTATTGTCTGAATAAAAAATACGAAACAAATCTTAATAGAAGAATTCAATGAGTGTAAGAGTGTCTAGAGTGTAATTACACTCGTTACTAATAACTTATATCTACTTTTATTGAATTTAGTAAATAAATGTGCTGCAGATAAAAAAAATATAAACAACAACTTACGCGTACTTCAATGAATTCAGTAAATAAACCTGACGTCGATAAAAAATGTCATTTAAATTCTCCAAAATACAAACGAACTTGCATTTATTCTCAACAATTCACAATTATCCCAAAGAAGCAAAACTAGAAGAAATTCCCACAAACACAACTTCAACGTAAAAAAAAAAAAACCCAATTCACAGTATCCACATAAATTTCTCACACTCGGTTAACACGCAGTTAACACACACTGGAATCTCCGAAAGACAGAAGTACGCAAGGTTTCCGTCGATAATTCTCAAAAACCCCGCAGACATATATTTACCAAAAGCCATCGATCTTAAATTAATGTCTCCTCTTGCGAAACACTCCGCACGAAACATCAACCCCATTTACCAAACGACCATCGACGGACCTTGCCTCGCAGCAGGGCAGAATATTCGAGAGGGGGCGATAAATCGAGGCCGATGATGATCCTTAACCGCGAATCAAACATAAACGCCCATCCTGAGAGCCACTCCGTATATACCGTAGGATATCTTCATCCTTTATCACTGTCAACCGAACGGTAACAACGACGAAAGCATAGTTCTGCGCCTGGTCCACTGATAATTTGTTCCCCCCTCCTCCTCAAAACTGTTCCTGACCCATCAGGAAAAGAAGACGAGGAAGAAGAAGAAGAAGAAGAAGGAAAAAAGAAGAGAAAGAAGCAACGTCAGAAGAAGAAGAAGAAGAAGAAGCGTAGGAAGAATCGTTCTGGTCCCCGGGGGGAAAAAAGGCCCTCTTTGAGTAATGTCTTCCTAATTACAATCCTCGCGTTCGAAGCATGACACACGGTACTGTCTACCGGCGAAAGGAACGGGTTTCTCGAATGGGGGCCCGACCGCTCGTCCAGAAAAACTGGCATCCTTAATTCATTATGCGGCTATAAAAAAAGCTTTAACGGTCGAAATCTGGTGCAGGGGAATCTACTACTTGAAAAGGAGGGGCTTGCGGTGTATTTTCGATGCTTTCTCTCCCCGTTCGAACGCTTATCGGTGCGCTTAGGTATAGGCATTCTCTTCTCCTCGGGTTCGTTTCGCGAGAAAAATAAGAGAAGAAAGGAGAGGGAAGCCAGCAAGAAGCTAAAGATCCGGCAGATTGATTGCCCGGTTGGACGTGACGCCGCGCGAATGTTTGCTAAATTACCCCCCGGGCCGGATGAGCGTGTGTGTTTCGCGCGCGTTTAATGAAATACAGAAAATGAATCGTGACCGCGGTCGTTACGCGGCTCGTAATGACGGCACGCCTATAAAGAGTGTCCCTACGCGACCGGCAAACGAGCCCGATTGTTAACGTTCACCCCCGAAATCCAATTAATTCCGCCGCGTGCTTGATTAACGCACGCGGAGAAACACCGCTCAGGCTATATTATACTAATGCAAGAGCGTCTGTCTTCTTGGAGAGAGAGGAAGGAATCTTCGGAGGAGGAAGAAAAAGGAGAAGAAGGCAGAGGGAGACGAACGGAGTCGCAGCAGAGGATACAAAAGAAGTGTTTCTGATTATTAATGAAGTGTCTTTGTCTGGAACGAAACGTATTAACCGGTGCGTTCACCTACAGCAGGCGGCTCGTATTTATTATCAAGTCCCGCGAGTGAAAAGGATTTACTTAGATGCATTTTCAACTTCTCTCACTCTCTCTCTCGTTGTTTTAGTCTTTTCGTCCATTCGGTTTCTAAACGAGTTCACGAGCACCTACTGGGTGTCCCAATTTTTTTCCGGAGTCATTGCAAGGAACACTTTCCAGGAAAATACAGAGAAGTCTTAGAAATAAGGAAACACCCCAATAATATAAATAGAGAGACTGGAAATATCAACTGGGTTTTTATCTAACGCTCTTTTCGATTCTTTAAATTGCTATAACTTTTCAAGGAAGCTTCAAACGACCTATGTTTATATAACATTTTCTTCTCACTTGTATCCATAGAACATACTGACGAAGTTTGAGAAATTTTGATCGGTAAAAATTTGGACACCCTGTATATCGAGAAGTAACCGCTCGTTTCAGCGACTATTTTAGCTAATGAACTCTCTTGTTCTCTGATTGTAATTTTTCTTGTTTGTGGGATGTTTTGTAGATTCGGCTGTTCTTTTGTAGTTCTTCATTGCGTTTCGTTTGTAACTGAAGTGCGTTTCGTTTTAGAATAATATCAGTGCAAACATAGGAAGACCTGATAGCAACACCTATGATAAGATTCTCGATACTTTCTTGATTGAAGTATGTAGAAATACATATACATTGCATGTATCTAGTTAAGAAATGTCAAATAACTTGTCTGATACGAATGAAAATAACAATTTTAACGCTCTTATGCAATATAATAATAATAGAATAAAATTTCAATAACAGAATATTTCGTGAATAAAAAAATCTCAGTATTATAAAGAAAAATGTTTAACTGTTTAAATGTTTCATTCAATAATAGAAAAACAATTTTTCTTTTGTACCGCGAATAGTTTAGACGGTCAAGTTAGGTGAAGCAGCCTGTATATGCAAGTCGAACCTGAACCAAATCCAACACTAAGTAAGTAAGTAATAATTTTCAAAGAATCGTACAGTAGCACGATAAAAAAACGAAGCTTCGGCATGACCTGCCTGTTCAACTCTATTATCAGCGAAGCAATAAGAAAACCGGCGATATTAAAATAGAGCATTAAGCGACAAAAAAAAGGCGACCACCGTTTTTCCGTATCGCTAGCCGACAGGCTTGGTCGATTTCCTTTTGCGTTAACGGTGAATAGTTCTCTCGTTACCATGACCATTAGTATTTTTTCCGGTTTACGGGTGATCGAGCACGGCCACGGCCGTTTTCTCCTTATTTCCGTGTCAACGTGACGCCGCCATGGGATTGACAGCGCGTTTCATGCGGCGCAATATCATAAATCGAATACCTGACTGATAATGCGGCGAGATAAACCGCGCCAACCAGTCGGCTTACGCTCGCGTATACGCCTGGAAAATCGTCGAGGTGTGTGGGCCCCATGCTGGCTTCTCGATTCTCTGCCGGACTATTAATTAAACTGCGACTACTGGCCTGTCCACCGGTTAATTACGAACCCATTTACCGGTACGCCGTACGAACGGCCGCGGGACCAACTTTCCATTCCGATCCGCTTTGCGTCAAAATTTCCCATCTGCGATTTCTCTAAGTGCTCTAAAACCGGACAAAGTGGATCTCGGTAATTTAGTCGGTGAAGTACATTCGGAAAATTTGCGAGGATCTGCGAGGTAGAAATATTCTGATAGGATTATTTCAGTTAAAGTTAAAGGGACACGTTATCCCGAGGTGCCCAAATATAGGCAAAGTTTGGGAATTTTTTTCATGGGTAACTACCGACTGGAACGTTTCAATTTCTTTAGGCGATAAAAAGGCAACTTTCAGCTTTATCTTGCAATTTTTAAATAGTAAAACTGTTACAAAATGGAGGAGTTATTGAGAAACATCTTCTGCTAGAACATCGATTGCTAGCCGCAATCGCTGGTAAAAATAGGAACGTTTGAAATAAAAAATTCTCCCCCATTTTGTAACACTTCTACTTTAAAAAATTAGAGATAAAAAGGAGCTCGCGTCGAAAAGAGGTAACACGCTTTAATAGCTTGCCGAGTACATTACTGTGCAGAGCTGGATAGAATACACGGGTCTGATTGGTCGTAAGTGCGACAGGAGAATCTTCTTTAACGCAACCGTAAAGACAAAGAGAGATGAAAGTTCAAAGCGACAGCGTTACCCGATGTTTCGTGGATCCCTGGTAGATCGAAACAGTCGAATGTTACATTTTCCGATCCTCTGGGGAGAATTGAAACTTTTCGCGCGATAGTTATCTACGGGAAAAAATTCCCAAACTTTACCCATTTTCTTACACCTCAAGGTGGCGTACTTTAACATTGCCCTTAAAATCCTTCCATAATCTTTCCACTGTAGCAACTTTCATCTCGTACAGCTCGCTTACGTATCCAAATTAGCCCTCTGCTCAAACCACTAAGCTCCAAAGGCGTTACTTCTCCCCTGATTTGATGCAATCAAGGGGAGAGAAAAGGTGCAAGCAGGACGTTTATCAGCAAAGTATCGCGCCTGAATTGCAATTTCCTCGCGACAATTTCGCCAAAGGCTTCACTTTTATCCGCGCCTTCGGTGTTTATGTAACGACGCGGACGAGGCGTCGCGAATCGGTAAATATCGTTCATTATTCACGGCAGGGAGGAAGGGAAAGTCGTTGGACGCCGATGAAAGGATTCAAAGGGGGGCCCGACCGAATGCTTTAGAGACAACTGTCGATCGATCGGTATCTACGTGTAACGCGTACCTTCAAACACACGTCGGACCATCAATTATACCGGCGAAATTATTAATAATCGTCGCTGGCAAACTAAGATCCGCCTGTTGCGAGGTGGATCCTCGAACAGAGCGGTCAATTCGTTCGCCGGGCGAAAGAAAAGAAGGGAGAAAGCCCCCTTCGAATGACAAGTTCGCCGGTAGACGCGAAAGGGAAATAAGAAAAAGAAGGAAGATCGGAATCGAGTCATCGCAGGATACTTATTAAGGTTCACTGCACCCTACAGGTGTTCGCGTGGAACACTTTGAGAATCAGATCGCGAAATGAAACAGAGCTCTGAGGCATACACACACACACACACACACGGTTGAAAAGAGTTCCCCGGCTCCTCTTCCTTTCAAATATCCGTCTTCGTTGACCCACTATTCAGACACGCCACGATCCTCTCTTCCGTGCAATTTCGACAAATTTCCAGCCTCAATGGTCACTATTCTTCGCCTCGTTCGAGGCCACGACGATCTCGCGAAAATTTGCTTTAGGGTAAACTTGGTCACTTGTTTGTTCCAAGTTTCTTCGACGCGAAGGATCAATCCATTGCGGGATTTTTGCGAAGGTTTTTGAAGAATTTTGTGAAATTTCAGAGGTAAATTTGGAGAAATCCTTGGAAAGGAATACTTTCGGAACGGTTGACACGTTTTATCTGTAAATTTAAATTTTCAGGTTTCCTTGGTTTCACTGTAAACTGAATCTCGCGAGAGCAGACACAACACGAGTCAATTTAGTTATGCACTGAATCATGTCCACATTGAAAATTTAGAAAAAATTAGACTAATTAATCTTTGCAAAAAGGAAAAACAGATTTTCCTTGTTTCTCTAAAATTACTCCTAAGTGACTTATGCTGTCTTCGATCTCACTGATTCATTCGACAAAATTCTATAAATGCTAAATATAAACAACAGAAATCAAGCAAAAGCATAAAGGCATCATTTGCACGTATCAAAAAATGCAGATTTTTCTTTGTAGAGAAACAAGTTTCTACATAAACATTCACCTTACTCACAAGTTAACTGAAACATGGTACAACCATACATTTCCCACAACGTTGCTCGAGGAAAGTGCAATCGATGCTTTACAGTCGGATATATTCAGATGAGATTGCTACAGCGAGGATTCCTCATTCATGATGGATCAATCACGGTCGACGACAACGGCAATAACGGGAAGAGGAACTATTAACGTGGAAGTCGAGGGGATGAATGAAGGAGATCCAGCGTTGAATTAATCGATCGCAATCGATCGATACTCTCTCGTTCACTGTTCTGCTTCTCCGTGTGGGATTTCAATTTGCTTGAACCGTAGGGGCTTCAGTGTACGATCGAGCATATTAATCTGATAATTATCGTTCAATGTGGATCTCTTGAATCGCTAAAAGCTGAACCGTGATAAACGTTGACGATAGTACTAGAGATGCTTGTTTCTCGTGAACGAAGATTTTCTGTTGCTTAAAAAATTGAGTGCTCTTCTATGCATTTAGATATACAAAATTTGTTTTCTTTTACTTCTTATTTGAACCAAAGTTAGGTAAAAAAAGCTTTGAATTAAGGATTTTTAAGTTTGTGATTTAAAAGTTTTTTGTAATTGTGTTGTATTGCGTTGGTTTATTATATTCAATAGGTACGCGGTAGGAGAGCCTGACGGAAACTGGGGCGAAATAAGGGAGCTATTCTGCGCGTAGTACTATTCGATGTTGTATTCCGCGGCTCGTGATTCCTTGCGTTGGTTTATTATATTCAATAGGTACGCGGTAGGAGAGCCTGACGGAAACTGGGGCGAAATAAGGGAGCTATTCTGCGCGTAGTACTATTCGACTTTATTCGACAGTTCGGTGACGTTCGGTGCGTGAAGACCACTAGACAAAAATCTGCTGTTTCGATGGAAAAGGTTTCTAGATATAGGTTCGGTAAGTACGAGAGTAGGGGTTGGTCTCAGAGGTCAATGTAGGGAGAGGCGGTGAGGTCTAGGTTCAGCGATGAGTAAAGGATGATGTGGAGGTCTAGGTTTCGGGGTGACTAACGTTAGGATGATGCGGATTTGTTCACAGTTAAGGAAAGGAGGCAGGATGACTGAAAACTAATGAAAGATAGGAGAGAGGTATACGACAATTGAAGTTCATCGTAATCTACATATGTTTAATAATTATATTCTGTTTCTCATGAGTGAATATTAACCTCTTGGGGTCTCGACTTAACCCCCGAGACCCCAAGAGTAATTAATTAACTTGTATACTAATTAATAGGTATAAATTTAGCTCGCTCCTAAATAGTTACTGCAATCACAACTACGCGCGAGCTTACTTCATCGACTCGTTCTTTTTCTCGTCGCGGCGAGGGTGCAAAAATTGTTTGGCCCGCCGCTATTGGTTTTATACTACACCGGATACGGCGCGGGAATATAACTGTTTGTTACAACATGCAATATTTGCACAATTCTTTCTATCAGCGGATCTCGTTTGGAAAAGCCTCGAATGCGACACCGCGAGAAATACAAATTTTTCTTTCCACTATATGTACTATACACACATATATATATGCAACGTGATACACTCTATGTTGGATTATTTCTAACAACACCCTATGGAAATAATCAAGTGAGGACAAAAATGTCTCCGCGTTATTTTAAACAAAGGCACTAAGACTTCCACCAGATGCATCTGGTGTCCGTCTTCGAGTCACGCACTGCACAATGCGATACCATAGAGTAAACAGTTCCTAGGTATAAGAGGAGCCCAACTTTCTTTCTGGGTGCCAAGAAACAGTCCTTTAGAACATTCAATAGCGTAAAGACGTTTCCTCTGAGTCCGTCAATAAATAGCATATTACAAAGTTAAAAGACTATTTCTTTCCATAACACATTTCCAATAAAATCAGATAACCAAATTTCCATTACACAACTAACGAAAATATAAAGATACGAGTCTAACCAAAAACCGCCAAAAATGTCGCTTCTCTAAATTAACCGACTCAATTTCTGTTAAAAATTCCAAAGTAGTACCTATAATCTGTAATTTTCAAAAAACCAAACCTAATACCTTCAATTTCCAATCTACAAAAAAGCCACCAGATAATCAAAGCATCGTATCACCTTCCCGATCACAAAAACGCGAATTCTGAAACTATTTTTCTCTCTCCAAAGAAAAGAAGAAGATATTCTATCATTGACGTAACAATGATTCAACCAACTTTTTTTCTCCCCCGCGACGGTCAAAGGTGATCATTTATTTCGTGACGGTGGGCGCACAACGGCGGCCGTGTATCGAGCTTAACGAGACATTGTGCGTTTTTGAAGCACGGCGATCACGCAACACGGTGCTTAATCTCAATTTTTATTCACAGATTCCGACGATTCTAACGAGCCACGAATATTCGGATGGGTCGTTCGCGTGTTCCCTATTGACTGTTCGTTGCTGCCCACGCGATCGTCAGGACGTTAACACGTACGGGTCGTGCAAAGTACGGGCGCATTAACCCAGTAGATGAGAAAAAAAAAAAGAGAGAGAAAAAAATGAAACGAAGAAATTATTAACCAACGTATTGACCCTAAGCGACCGACGAGGTTACCGAGGTCTGATCTCGTCGATGTCCGATTTAGAATCCTTCGAGCTCGATGAGAAAATGGCCAATGGAGAAGTGACGATGGCGGGTGATAAGAGAATTCGAAAAATGAATTGTCGAAAATC
>NW_017100288.1:149061-164861 GCF_001263275.1 Habropoda laboriosa | reverse complement strand
AATGTTTATTTTTAATGTTATGGACAGTTGAAGGTGAATCTGACGAATGAAATTTAGATTATTACAGGAATTAGTAATTTTTTTATTGCGTGCCTTTAATATACGATGCAAGTTTCAAAATAGTCATATTAATTTCACAATGATACTTAATAATTAGGAATTTCTAGCGCAGCCTCAAATTCCACTGTTCATCTACTTAAATTTATTTTCATAATTAATTATATTTTTACGCTGTTTAAATTGAACGATCCATGGATCCTTTTTACTGAATTAATATTACGACTAATTGAATGCAAATCTGACGAACGATATTCAGATTATTGCGAGAATGAATTTTTTATTCTCTGCTTTAAATATGCGACGCAAGTTTCTACATAGTGACATTATACTTTTAACGCAGCCTCAAACTCCATTGTATTTGAATTTACTAAATAATTAATTATACAGGATGTTTGGTAACTGGTGGTACAAGCGAAAAGAGGGTGATTCTACATGAAAGAATAAGTCGAAAATAACACGGCATAGTAGGGTGCATGCGTACTCGACGAAAATTTAAAGTCGATTTTCTCGAAAACAAAGCCTCAAACGAAAAATGTTTATTCTATATTTTCGACTTATTCTTTCATGTAGAATCACCCCCTTTTCGCTTGTACCACCAGTTACCAAACACCCTGTATTTTTACTCTACTTAAATTGAGCGATCCGTGGATCTTCTTCGCCGAATTAAAATTTAAACTGAGTGATCCATAGATACTTTTCACCGAATTAAATATCCTTCAAAATTATCCAGTTCGATCTGAACTTCGAACGAGTGAAATTCGAAAGTGTTACAAGGAACTGAGGAGTATAAAGAAATGATACAAACAGTCGAATCGTTTAAATACCCTGGGCAACGAAACGGAACACCGTATCACCGTTCATTTATTATTATTCCGAGTGTTTTTAATATAGGAACTAACCAACGCCAACGATAAAATCTATCAGATGTAATCTGAGATATTTTTCTTGTCCGTTCATGCGCAAAATCATCATCAAGCATTTTTAGATCGGGCCAATCATTAATAACTGTGCTCGATGAGGCACCATGAAGCGAGGGTACGCGTTGCTTTCATTTCAAACCGAGATTACTTTCGCAACTATTTCAGATTGCACATTCAGCCGGCTTATCTCGAGAGATCCTTTCATTCACCGTCGAACGTATCACTGAATTAATAGTGGTTACGGATAATATATTTTTGCCTCGGCTCAATTATACCGGCGACTTTTATTTATTTATTTATTTTTTTTTTTCATACTTGAAGAGCGATATTTTATTTTCGTTTGCAATAACGTCTCGTTTTTAATTAAATGTCCATTCACTTCTGCTGAATGTAAATGAACCGTGCATCGTAATTTATGATAATGTGAGAGAAACAGAAGTGGAATCTTGTGGAAGTTTAAATGGATAAATTGAATGTTTCATTCTGAGATTGCAAATTGTTATGCAATCAATTTTCTTCTTTTCAGATTTCAAGGTTCGCTTGAGAAAAGTTAGGAAATCTTTGGAATAAGATTCATCCGAATAATTTTCAAATGTTCTACTACAATAATTGGTATCTTTAGTTTAATAATGAACTCTATTCTTACTTTACAGCACAGTCGAATGAGTTTTATTTAATTAATTACAATAATTATGACCTCTGTGACAATTCTGAGGCCAGAACGTTCGTCACTGAAAGGGTTAAAACCGTGACAAAACGAATCGAAAAATATCCTCTCAACTCAAGACCAAGACTGCCACATGGAAGTCCATAGAAAGCATTTTTTAAGAAAGAAAAATGGAATATATTTCGTTTAATTAATGAAAGTAACCACGACAAAATCCCTGACAAAACGAATGAAAAAAAAAAATCAAGACCACAAAAAAGCATCATTTGACAAAAAATATCAACTACTCACCCTGCTCGCATTCGTCGATATCTTCAGAGCAGTCCACCCCCTTGTATCCAGTGGCGCACGAGCACGTGAATGATCCATTGATCGGGCTAGTGTCGCATATCGCGCCCTCGTGACAAGGGTTCGATGTGCAAGCGTCATCGAGATGGCACAGCAGTCCTGAAACGAGAAGAACAACACGATTTATCTCTCGATTGTGTGTTAATTGCATCGAAATATCCACGCAACCTAGAATATGCTCCGCCATTTTGAAGGGGACCATGGGTGGTTAATCCCCGAGTGTTGCGTGCGTTTCTAGGACAAAAGTGTCGATCGTTCAGCACCAAACACGGCGGCAACCGCCAAAGATGGACATCATTAAGGACTGGTATCGCGTAACCTAGCCAGAAATGTTACACTCGAGGATCGCACACGAGAGAGTCGCGGAACACAGAGAGAGAAGGAGAGTGGTGACAAATCCCAGCAGCTATCGTTCGTCGATTCGCGTTCGACGCGCGTTCGTATTCAGTAAATTAGTGGACATACCGGCGAGCTTACACGATAAGTCGGTCTAATTGCTCCCTACAGCGGGGAAATCCCAAGAATTTCGATTGGAATTGCACGGGACGATCGGCGATGAGCGTATGAGATCCAAGGTGCATTCAGTTGCTGTTGTTTCCAGCAGTTTTTAAGAGTAGCAGGTAATGAACGTGATTTGAAACTTGAAGTTGGATCGTTTTCATGAATTTGTTAAGTTCGAGTCTTTCATCGCAGATTTGAATATATGCAATTGCACGGTAATGTTAGACTGGCTAGGAAAATTCGTACCGATTTTTTGGAAACAATGAACCCCTTTATCGTTGTGGAATACTATTAAAAATGCTAGAATTACAAAATAAAATAAAATATTGTACTTTATTCTATTATATTGTTACTTGCTTGTGCTAAAAAATTGATATTCATTGCTTGTTTTCTAAAAAAATTGACGAAATTTGTTAAAATTAATACAGAAATAAGTCATTCAATTTTTAACTAATATAACTATCTTTTTTTCAATATTTAATGTATTTTTATTTTATACAAGACTTTGTAAAATTTCATTAAAAGTTGGTTCTCAAATTATTTCACTGATTAGACACTTGTGAGAGTTCAATACACCCGGTTTCCTGTAAAATACCAGCTTTAGGAGAGCCTCGATAAATCATTTCCCGTAAACAATAATGTCGCTTTTCAGCCGCCTCTCGAGTGCAAAGTGTTAATTATTTATTTTCCTAAATAATTATTATTCATTCCCTACCTTCTTCACTAAACTTTTCCTACACAACAATACCTTCTTACCCCTAACAATTCCACTCTAGCTCTAACACTTACTGCCAATCACCTCGATTTAATTTACCTTGCCAACACGATTGCACCAAATCTCCAAAAGATTCCCTTAAAAGCACTCTATTCCATCGTACAGTCACACGTCGAGCTCTGCAAGTCCAATACATACACGCTCAGGATTAGCATGAAATTTAGCATTCGGTGGTTCTCTGGCACGCTCGCGAAGCTGAAAAAGCCCATCGTTTGTTGGTCACTGGTAACAATGGTGCTCGAACGCGTAGAATCTCGATAACGGGACACGGATGTCTAGGATGTTCACATATAAAGCAGAGTGAACTGCGACGCAGATGCACGATTACACCCGCCAAGTAACTGTAACC
The DNA here is from genome assembly GCF_001263275.1 of Habropoda laboriosa. NCBI lineage: Eukaryota > Metazoa > Arthropoda > Insecta > Hymenoptera > Apidae > Habropoda > Habropoda laboriosa. The sequence continues at coordinate 161,241 of NW_017100288.1, read as the reverse complement.
GCGTCCGTACGCGCAAGAAAACGAGCCCCCGGGCTTTTAACACGGCCCTCTTATACCAGATGCGATCATTATGCGTGCACGTAGGTATTGTAAAGTCCGTTAACTCTGTGTGTACGCGTTGTTCAAAACCGTACCAAAGTAACGAGATCGTAAATCTAGACCCCCATTGTCAGCTGCCTTTATTGATATCGCGGAAAAAGATCGTCGTACAATTTCCGAGTCTTGTAATTCTTGATTTAAGAAGAGGGGCTTTTAAAACACCGAGTCACTTTTTCAACGGTGTGTAACACTTTATAATTATCGTGCACGGAGAAAGTTCACGCTGTATGGGAAGTTTTTAACCGTGTACAATGGCAAACCAACGTGTTTTTTCTTTTGTTTTTTGGGACCGAGAGAACTTGAGGGGAAGTGGTAACGAATGTTACGTTCAATTTGGCGAATAAATTATTGCGGTACCGGTAGAGAAAGACTGTCGGTAGGAATTTAAATAAGAGACGAACTAAATGGAGAGTTTTTCGTATGAATTCGAAGAGTACATTCTATGGGCAAAAATGAGACGATTATGTACACTGCCGGCCAAAAGTTTGGAATCACCGAGCATTGCAATTTACACAAAAATTTCCAGAAAAAAGTCAGCGACTTTGAGAATTTTTTATCATTCGAATCAATTGATAAATGTAGATAAACTTCAAATCTATAAATATTAGCAGCAGATTTAATATCGATGAAAAGTGGGAGGTGATTCCAAACTTTCGGCCGGCGATTCCACAAGTGTCAGTAAAATGTAGGGTCGATTCTAGAAGTGTCAGTAAAATGTAGAGTCGGCCTACGTCCACGTAAAAAAAAAATGTAGGGTTGATTCCACAAGTGTCAGTAAAATGTAGGGTCGATTCCACAAGTGTCAGTAAAATGTAGGGTCGGTTCGACAAGTGTCAGTAAAATGTAGGGTCGGTTCGACAAGTGTCAGTAAAATGTAGGGTCGATAGCAGCAGAAAATCTGCTAAACAATTAGAATTAAATGTAACGATAGAAATTATTGCAATAATGTGTAATGCAATTGAAAAATTGAAAGAATCAAAAGAAAAAACGCGAATTCGTATCTTTTTCGATTCTAGAATATGAGAAAATTTGAATAAAATACGCGACGAGAATTGAGGAGAAGCATAAGTTAAACGCGTACAAAAATATTCAATAATACACGAACTAGAGATGAAGCTATTATTTCAATACGCGATGCACTGACTCTAGTATTTACTAAAATTCAAAAATTCTCGTATAACTTCCGAAAATAAATTATTAATTACGGTAAACTAGTGAGACGGTTTAATTTAGGGAGGACATAGTGCCCGAGTGTAGTCCACTCGTTTCAAATCAGCTCACAATATACAATAATAAATCAACTAACTACTTTACATGCAATTCATGCAAATTCGTTGGATGGTACATTATTAGTAAACAAAATTCAATATCAGAGAAAATATATGAAAAATTTCAAATTAATTTCAATTGCTGAAAGAAAAAGCAACCTCTAAACCTCTCAATTTCAATATCCTATTCGACAAGTCTGAAGGTCATTTCCCGTAAACAATAATGTCGCTTTTCAGCCGCCTCTCGAGTGCAAAGTGTTAATTATTTATTTTCCTAAATAATTATTATTCATTCCCTACCTTCTTCACTAAACTTTTCCTACACAACAATACCTTCTTACCCCTAACAATTCCACTCTAGCTCTAACACTTACTGCCAATCACCTCGATTTAATTTACCTTGCCAACACGATTGCACCAAATCTCCAAAAGATTCCCTTAAAAGCACTCTATTCCATCGTACAGTCACACGTCGAGCTCTGCAAGTCCAATACATACACGCTCAGGATTAGCATGAAATTTAGCATTCGGTGGTTCTCTGGCACGCTCGCGAAGCTGAAAAAGCCCATCGTTTGTTGGTCACTGGTAACAATGGTGCTCGAACGCGTAGAATCTCGATAACGGGACACGGATGTCTAGGATGTTCACATATAAAGCAGAGTGAACTGCGACGCAGATGCACGATTACACCCGCCAAGTAACTGTAACCGCGTCCGTACGCGCAAGAAAACGAGCCCCCGGGCTTTTAACACGGCCCTCTTATACCAGATGCGATCATTATGCGTGCACGTAGGTATTGTAAAGTCCGTTAACTCTGTGTGTACGCGTTGTTCAAAACCGTACCAAAGTAACGAGATCGTAAATCTAGACCCCCATTGTCAGCTGCCTTTATTGATATCGCGGAAAAAGATCGTCGTACAATTTCCGAGTCTTGTAATTCTTGATTTAAGAAGAGGGGCTTTTAAAACACCGAGTCACTTTTTCAACGGTGTGTAACACTTTATAATTATCGTGCACGGAGAAAGTTCACGCTGTATGGGAAGTTTTTAACCGTGTACAATGGCAAACCAACGTGTTTTTTCTTTTGTTTTTTGGGACCGAGAGAACTTGAGGGGAAGTGGTAACGAATGTTACGTTCAATTTGGCGAATAAATTATTGCGGTACCGGTAGAGAAAGACTGTCGGTAGGAATTTAAATAAGAGACGAACTAAATGGAGAGTTTTTCGTATGAATTCGAAGAGTACATTCTATGGGCAAAAATGAGACGATTATGTACACTGCCGGCCAAAAGTTTGGAATCACCGAGCATTGCAATTTACACAAAAATTTCCAGAAAAAAGTCAGCGACTTTGAGAATTTTTTATCATTCGAATCAATTGATAAATGTAGATAAACTTCAAATCTATAAATATTAGCAGCAGATTTAATATCGATGAAAAGTGGGAGGTGATTCCAAACTTTCGGCCGGCAGTGTATGTAAATGCTGTATTAAAAATTTATAATAATGTGAGCTAGGTATTGCTGTATTTCGTGACTTGTTAGTGATACTGTCAATATTAATTGAAAATATTCAAGATGTATTAACAAGAAATGTAAATATTAGTCTTCTATTCTTATTCTGAGATAATTTTGCGATAGTAAGATTATCTTTTGTTTAGCCATTTAGTAATTTTCTTTTTATTTGCTACAGAAAATTATCTTGTCTTTAGTAGATTTTTTTTGGTGTAACTTCTTAATAAATTTATGCATATACTTAAGTTCGTATGACATTTTTATCTTATCTTTAGGCACAGCATGCTCAGACAAAAAAAAGACAAAAATTCTATATTATTTTGAGAAAAATTCAATGGAATCACTATCATGTAATTTTCAAAATCTCTAATACAATCTTTAACAAGTAAGTCAAAATGAAGTTGAACCCTGCAATCACTCTTCAAAACTACCCTTCCAAAATCAGTGCAATTATATCGACAAAATTTTGTGAAAAATTGCTGTCTACCTATAGTTATCGAAAATACCCAACAGCACCTAACCAAAACTAAACAACACCCTAATCTTCTCACCCTCGATCTCTTTCCCAAGCTCTCCCGATCACCCTCTCATCCTCGATACTCACTCCGCAAGTCCAAGTTTCCCCAATTAGCCTTAACGAACCTCGTCAATAGGTCAACAACCCACATCCTACCCGTGAAAACAAAACAAGCGAAACACGTCGTAAAAAGACGTATCTAAAATTCGTTCCATCTCCCCCTATGAGCGAAGCCTACCACTCGAGCAACAAGCTACTCTCGCGCGAATTGCTTCGTTTCTGATTTCCTGGGGTTGCTCGAGCACGAAGCGGGGAAAAGTGGTTGTTCGACGTCGCGTCGCGACCGGGGCTATCGCGAGGAATCGCAATCACGCCGGACAAAAGAAAGATGCCTGTATTTGGCGATCGGCGTGGACGCACGATCGATCTGAAAAGCGTGCTGCCGCTGGCTCCCGGCCTCGGGTAGGCAAGTAAGGACAGAAACTCGTTTTCAGTCCTCAAGGTCGCTGCTTGGTAAGGCTAGCCTGTGCACACCAGCCTCCGGAATCCCGGGATTCCGACGGACCCTTGGATGCTGCATCATATTGTTGCACGTGCAGATGCACCTGCCTCAGACGGTGATGCTCTCGCGATGCATAATGCCGACACGATTCCGCGCGCTGACTCCTCTTGCGTTGGTCGTGGGTGAAGGCGAAACTTCGTTACCCCGAAAATTCCGACCTTTTTCTTTTTTAAATTGAAAGAATCAAAAGAAAAATCGCGAATTCGTATCTTTTTCGATTCTAGAATATAAGAAAATTTGAATAAAATACGCGACGAGAATTGGGGAGAAGCATAAGTTAAACGCGTAAAAATATTCAATAATAAACGAACTAGGGATGAAGCTATTATTTCAATACGCGATGCACTGACTCTAGTATTTACTAAAATTCAAAAATTCTCGTATAAATTCCGAAAATAGATTATTAATTACGGTAAACTACTGAGACGGTTTAATTTAGGGTGGGCATAGTGCACTCGTTCCAAATCAGCTCACAATATACAATAATAAATCAACTAACTACTTAACATGCAATTCATGCAAATTCGTTGGATGGTAAATTATTAGTAAACAAAATTCAATATCAGAGAAAATATATGAAAAATTTCAAATTAATTTCAATTGCTGGAAGAAAAGTAACGAAAAGGCAACCTCTCAAAGTCATTTCAATATCCTATTCGACAAGTCTGAAGAACAACGATGACTAAAATTCAAATGTTTATTTCCCTAAACCTTCAAAATAATTTCGAAATATTTTATTCGAAGCGGAGTATTCCAAGTCAGTATCGATAATTGAAGAAATTATTTGATTGTATTTAAAAGAACCGAAAGGAGAATATTTAAAGTCTGATATTAAATGTCTAGCAAGTACCAGTAATTGGTAAAATGATTTATATTTGTTTTAAAAGGAAAATTTCTAATAGGTATTAGTTAAAATGAATTGTTATTCAGTCTATTGTATTGAAATTCTAATTGATTCTAATGTATACAAGTGTTACAAGAAGGCTGAGTGTGTACAGGGTGGACATAGGCTAGCTAGTAGCCCCCGACCACTCTATGAACTTTAACGTCTATACTCGAAAGTGTATCGTCAACACTAACACGTTACCCAGATTATCCAAAAATTGAAGAAGTTACTTTTAAAATTGAACATTCTACGGTGTTTCGAGAGATTTGATAATCATAGTCGAACCTTAAACGAACGTTCAAACGAAGAAAATTTTCCAAAAATCATTTCGTACGTTATTAATCGATAAAACAAAAATTCATTGTTGAAAAATAAATATTTCCTGAAAATCTTCATCTTCCATACAAGATTCAAGATTTTCCCTAATTAAGAGTAATTTCAAAAGATTATCTGTATAAGCTATTATTTCAATACGCGATGCACTGACTCTAGTATTTACTAAAATTCAAAAATTCTCGTATAAATTCCGAAAATAGATTATTAATTACGGTAAACTACTGAGACGGTTTAATTAAGGGTGGGCATGGTGCTGCTTTAGTTTGAAATGATTTATAAACACATAATTAACAGAGGAAAAACCGTGAAACGGCAAAACGTCTACATTCTAATTGTTATAACATGTAAACAGAACTTTAAATTTAGTGTAAACAGAAAAAATATATAATACAATTTATTTCACGGTATTGCAACAAATAAACGTTGAATCAATATTTAATTCGTATAAAAACAATTATTTAACGTAATAATTTTACCTTCACTATGGCTATTTTAAATTTACGACCAAGGGTCAACCTGATTTCTAATCCTTACGAACTTTAAATTCAGTCTAAACTGAGAAAATATATAATACAATTTATTTCACGGTATTGCAACAAATAAACGTTGAATCAATATTTAATTCGTATAAAAACAATTATTTAACGTAATAATTTTACCTTCACTATGGCTATTTTTAATCTACGACCACAGGTCAACCTGATTTCTAATCCTTACGAACTTTAAATTCAGTCTAAACTGAGAAAATATATAATACAATTTATTTCATGGTATTGCAACAAACAAACGTTGAATAGATTCTTAATTCGTATAGAAACATTTATTTAAAATAATAATTTCACCTTCACTATGGCTATTTTAAATTTACGACCAAGGGTCAACCTGATTTTTAATCCTCCGAACTTGATTTCACAACGAGAAAGTAATAAGATCGTTGAAACGTACTTATTTGTCAAAGAAACTTGCAAAAATGTATAAATAATAATATGTAATGTTTTAACAAATTTTTGGAAGTATAAATTAATAATAAAATTGTGAAAATTAATAAATTATACGTTATTATAACATTAATAGAATTATGACTAAACCGAAGTTCGAAGTCGAGTATTTAAAGTCTGATATTACGTGCCTAGCGAGTGCCGGTAATTGTTAAAATTTGTTTAATAATTAGTAATAGAAATTCTAATTGATTCTAATGTATACAAGTGTTACAAGAAGGCTGAGTGTGTACAGGGTGGACATAGGCTACCTAGTAGCCCCCGACCACTCTATTCACATCTCAGAACCTTCAGGTCAAAATACGCCGCGAAGTGTCTAGGGCCCAGTATAAAGGGTGAATAAGTTCGCGGGACATCGGTGGGTCCTTATATACCTGCGGTACCCTCTCCCCAAAGTCATTAGCAAAATCGTCGGTTAGGTCAGGCGGGAAATTTTCGCGGGAGATTTTCGCGGGAGATTTCCGTTATCGTAACACGGTATAATTTATCAATTTTTACAATTTTGTTATAAATTTATACTTCCGACAATTTGTTATAACATTGCATATAACAATTTATACGTTTTTACAATATTCTTCAATGGAAACATAGGTTTTAGCGTTCTCGTTATTTACTCGTGGTTAAATTAATTTCGTAGGGATTAAAAATCAGGTTGACCTGTGGTCGTAGATTAAAAATAACCATAGTACAGCTAAATTTATCGTGTCAAATAATTCTTTTTACACGAATCAAAAATGTATTCAACGTTTGCTTGCTATAATATCGTGAAATGAATTATAATACACATTTTCTCTATTCACACTGAATTTAAAGATCGTAACGATTAAAAATCAAGTTGACCTGTGGTCATTTATCAAGAATAATCATAATAAAGCTGAAATTATTGTGTTAAATAATTTTTTTAATACGAATTAGGAATTTATTCAACGTTTGCTTGTTACAATACCATGAAATAAATTATATCCAAACTAAATTAGAATCCAAACTTACTGACTCTTGTAGAGAATTTACTGTACTTTGTCCAGTTTGGTGGAGAAGAAGCTGATATTTCCATACGCGATGCACTGACTCTAGTATTTACTAAAATTCAAAAATTCTCGCATAAATTTCGAAAATAGATTATTAATTACGGTAAACTACTGAGACGGTTTAATTTAGGGTGGGCATAGTGCACGAGTGTAGTGCACTCGTTCCAAATTAGCTCACAATATGCAATAATAAATCAACTAACTACTTAACATGCAATTCATGCAAATTCCTTGGATGGTAAATTATTAGTAAACAAAATAGCAAGTCATAAAATAAATTCAATATCAGAGAAAATATATGAAAAATTTCAAATTAATTTCAATTGCTGGAAGAATAGTTACATATTATGCTGTAACGAAAAAGCAATCTCGCAAAGTCATTTCAATATCCTATTCGACAACTCTGAAGAACAACGATGACTAAAACTCAAATGTTTATTTCCTAACACGATTGCACCAAATCTCCAAAAGATTCCCTTAAAAGCACTCTATTCCATCGTACAGTCACACGTCGAGCTCTGCAAGTCCGATACATACACGCTCAGGATTAGCATGAAATTTAGCATTCGGTGGTTCTCTGGCGCGCTCGCGAAGCTGAAAAAGCCCATCGTTTGTTGGTCACTGGTAACAATGGTGCTCGAACGCGTAGAATCTCGATAACGGGACACGGATGTCTAGGATGTTCACATATAAAGCAGAGTGAACTGCGACGCAGATGCACGATTACACCCGCCAAGTAACTGTAACCGCGTCCGTACGCGCAAGAAAACGAGCCCCCGGGCTTTTAACACGGCCCTCTTATACCAGATGCGATCATTATGCGTGCACGTAGGTATTGTAAAGTCCGTTAACTCTGTGTGTACGCGTTGTTCAAAACCGTACCAAAGTAACGAGATCGTAAATCTAGACCCCCATTGTCAGCTGCCTTTATTGATATCGCGGAAAAAGATCGTCGTACAATTTCCGAGTCTTGTAATTCTTGATTTAAGAAGAGGGGCTTTTAAAACACCGAGTCACTTTTTCAACGGTGTGTAACACTTTATAATTATCGTGCACGGAGAAAGTTCACGCTGTATGGGAAGTTTTTAACCGTGTACAATGGCAAACCAACGTGTTTTTTCTTTTGTTTTTTGGGACCGAGAGAACTTGAGGGGAAGTGGTAACGAATGTTACGTTCAATTTGGCGAATAAATTATTGCGGTACCGGTAGAGAAAGACTGTCGGTAGGAATTTAAATAAGAGACGAACTAAATGGAGAGTTTTTCGTATGAATTCGAAGAGTACATTCTATGGGCAAAAATGAGACGATTATGTACACTGCCGGCCAAAAGTTTGGAATCACCGAGCATTGCAATTTACACAAAAATTTCCAGAAAAAAGTCAGCGACTTTGAGAATTTTTTATCATTCGAATCAATTGATAAATGTAGATAAACTTCAAATCTATAAATATTAGCAGCAGATTTAATATCGATGAAAAGTGGGAGGTGATTCCAAACTTTCGGCCGGCAGTGTATGTAAATGCTGTATTAAAAATTTATAATAATGTTTATCTCCACAATATCAATATCAAGTCTATGAAAAATTAGTAGCAGATTCAGTACTGACGAAAATTGGGAGGTGATTCCAAACTTTCGGCCGGCAGTGTATGTAAATGCTGTATTAAAAATTTATAATAATGTGAGCTAGGTATTGCTGTATTTCGTGACTTGTTAGTGATACTGTCAATATTAATTGAAAATATTCAAGATGTATTAACAAGAAATGTAAATATTAGTCTTCTATTCTTATTCTGAGATAATTTTGCGATAGTAAGATTATCTTTTGTTTAGCCATTTAGTAATTTTCTTTTTATTTGCTACAGAAAATTATCTTGTCTTTAGTAGATTTTTTTTGGTGTAACTTCTTAATAAATTTATGCATATACTTAAGTTCGTATGACATTTTTATCTTATCTTTAGGCACAGCATGCTCAGACAAAAAAAAGACAAAAATTCTATATTATTTTGAGAAAAATTCAATGGAATCACTATCATGTAATTTTCAAAATCTCTAATACAATCTTTAACAAGTAAGTCAAAATGAAGTTGAACCCTGCAATCACTCTTCAAAACTACCCTTCCAAAATCAGTGCAATTATATCGACAAAATTTTGTGAAAAATTGCTGTCTACCTATAGTTATCGAAAATACCCAACAGCACCTAACCAAAACTAAACAACACCCTAATCTTCTCACCCTCGATCTCTTTCCCAAGCTCTCCCGATCACCCTCTCATCCTCGATACTCACTCCGCAAGTCCAAGTTTCCCCAATTAGCCTTAACGAACCTCGTCAATAGGTCAACAACCCACATCCTACCCGTGAAAACAAAACAAGCGAAACACGTCGTAAAAAGACGTATCTAAAATTCGTTCCATCTCCCCCTATGAGCGAAGCCTACCACTCGAGCAACAAGCTACTCTCGCGCGTATTTACAATTCTGCCTGAATTTTTGAAATTCAGAAAAACACAGGTAAACTTCCATTGCATTCTCCACCAAATTGGACAAAGTACAGTAACACTTGTCGAATTGCTTCGTTTCTGATTTCCTGGGGTTGCTCGAGCACGAAGCGGGGAAAAGTGGTTGTTCGACGTCGCGTCGCGACCGGGGCTATCGCGAGGAATCGCAATCACGCCGGACAAAAGAAAGATGCCTGTATTTGGCGATCGGCGTGGACGCACGATCGATCTGAAAAGCGTGCTGCCGCTGGCTCCCGGCCTCGGGTAGGCAAGTAAGGACAGAAACTCGTTTTCAGTCCTCAAGGTCGCTGCTTGGTAAGGCTAGCCTGTGCACACCAGCCTCCGGAATCCCGGGATTCCGACGGACCCTTGGATGCTGCATCATATTGTTGCACGTGCAGATGCACCTGCCTCAGACGGTGATGCTCTCGCGATGCATAATGCCGACACGATTCCGCGCGCTGACTCCTCTTGCGTTGGTCGTGGGTGAAGGCGAAACTTCGTTACCCCGAAAATTCCGACCTTTTTCTTTTTTATTTTGCTGTATTTTGGGGAACCTCGGTGAAAGTGTCGGGCAATTCCTTTCTTTGATAGTTTTGGATTCTTCTAGGTGAAAATGTAGCTCTTCTAGTTTGGTTTGGTTATACATTTTACTGACACTTGTGGAATCGACCCTACATTTTACTGACAGTTGTGGAATCGACCCTAATCTTTAAAGAGTGTTTTCACCCTGAAGAACCAAAACAATTGTCTGACACTATTACTGACGTTCTCTACAAACTTGCAAAGTTTAAAAAAAGAGATTTTCGGTTCAACGAAGTTCCCTTCACCTTCTAGGCTACCTTTGCGCTTCTGTGCTTACCAATGTTTACGTTCTTTCGCTAAAATCGAAAGAAAAATTCGCATAGGGTGAAATTTCACCCATGACAGAAAAATAATGTTAATCCGCGAAAAACGCTAAAATCACAGTCGGACGAAAGCACAACAAAAGTCGCGGTAATCTGACGCGCGAAGCAATCATGCTCACGCGGTGCATTTCGAACGATCCCAGATCAAGCTGACCGAGACCAAATACCAGAAATTCGAACTTACCGGTTTTCCCATAGGTGCATTGACAGTAAAAGCTGCCAACACGGTCGATGCATGTAGCCCCATTGAAACAGGCAGCACCTGCACAATCGTCGATGTTTACGCTGCAGTCTGGCCCGGTCCAGCCGCTCACGCATATGCACGAGTAGCTACCGGGTGAATTGGTGCACGTGGCACCGTTGTGGCACAACGATGGCCGGACCGAGCACTCGTCTACATCCAGCTCGCACTGCGTGCCTGTGTACGATGGTGGACAGAGGCAGGAGTACTCGTTTATCCTGTCCTTGCAGGTTGCACCGTTCTGGCACAGGTTACCCGGACAGTCGTCGATGTTCTCTTCGCAGTGCTCCCCGCGGAAACCTGGAACATTTAAAGAGAGAATTGGTTAGAGATGGAACGTTAAAGATTTGTTGTCGATACTGGCTGGAATGGGAATTTTAGGTGATAGCCTTGCTATTTTGAATAGAGAATGACTGAGATTAGAGTTGGAGGCAACAGAGGAGAGTGTTTGGACTGAGTGATTTGGGATTGGGATGTGAAAGCAGAGTGTGTGCAAGGTTTTCGGTGGACTTGACTGAATGTTTGTCAAAAATTTGCTAATAATACTGCGAAAACGAAGATTTCATATGAATATTTCTAACAAGTGACTGAAATTCGAGCGTTAGAAGCGCCAGAGCAGAGTGCTTCGAATTAGCATCTAAAAGCAAAGCGCATAGTAATACAAATTTTGGGTAGACTTGACTAAACGTAATCCTGAGACTATTTGTCTGGTTTATTTGAACCAAGTGAAAAGGATAATATATCGGAGGTAATTTAAATTAGAGCGCTTTTTCACGTTATCAAAAATGGGTCACCGAGTTCCCAATAGACATATTAAACTAAGTCAACTGATAAAAACTCAACAATCTTTCCACTACTCCGCGAAGACCAAACAACATAAAACCTCCATCTGCCACATATCTCAATAATTCCCCACACTCCCCGTCTATTTCCCTCGATTAAACCTCTCTATCTTAGGATCAACAAAAATTCGTCTTCGTAATTCATCGCGAACGACTTACGTGCCGTGATCTGTATCTCGCCAACGTATATCGCTTTACGAGCCCCGGCGTATATCGCGCGATTTAGGAGTAAAGATCGAGAGGAAGACAAACAGACGATGAAGGAGATAGAAACGCGGTCTCTCGAGAGCGAGCTTCCCTGACCTGGCCAGATCCTATTGATGATCGTCACGGTCATAAAGAGAACTCATTACTACGCTACGTTCCCTTGTACGGCCTCGTGTAACGCTCGTCCTCGCGTCTTCGAGACAAAAAAAAAAAAACGAAGAAGGAATTGTTATATTAAAGTAGAGGTCCATGGATATACACCCTGGAGGCTTTTAT
>NW_017100288.1:142523-149027 GCF_001263275.1 Habropoda laboriosa | reverse complement strand
AGAAAGAAGCGATTGGCCAGCGAGGAGATAAAGCGATATATAGCTGGAGAAGCGTGAAATTGATAGCTCGTCGTATCGATCGATTTTTCTACTATGTAGCGCGGTAAACAAATAGCCAGATGATGATGAGTGGATATTTCTGCTGGAGGACGATCGATGTGGAACGAAATCTCTACCGATGGGAGAAGAATATTCAAGGAAGATTGTGAGAAAAGAGTAGCAAAAAGGGAGATACTGTTTAATTAGAATGAAAATCACCAGCGTGCTACCCTGAAGCGCAAAAACATAGAGAAAAGAGAGGCTGGTGAAAGATCGAGAGGATCGACGTAGCATGACGCTCGATTATTTGCAGCGCGTTGGTGAAGCGAAAAGGGTCTTTTGTCCGGTCTCGTCTAAGCAAATAAAGTATTGTACATATTTAGAGTCCAAGGAGAATGGATTCGCGACGGTCTGGGTCTTGTTAGGTTGTGCAATCGGTACGATCGAAAGGGAAAAAGTGGGAAGAATGTGAGAAAGAAATATTTTTGTCGTCGAATTGATAGCGATAATTATGTGCGCGGGTGATTATGAAAGTGAAGCATGTGAGAGAATAAAACAAATCGAGTGTAATTTTAATAATAAGGTATTTAGTAATTATTAGACTGATGTTTTTTGTGCGAATTTATATTTTTGGAAATATAGTAAAAAAAAGGAGAACTTTGGTAGAAAATTATTTCATCTACCAAGTAATACAAAAAACACTGTAATTTGGATATTTTTTCATATTACGTGCATTCTGAGCAATTTTGTACCTTTAAATTTCCAATAAATGCATCAAAATCCGCAGTCTATTAATTATCGATCATTCAAGTGAAATTTCACATTTCACCATAAATTTAATTACAAAATTAAGAATTAAGGAATAAAAATATTTTAATTCATAATTAAAAATTCTTCTACAATTGAAAATTAAACCAATCAATTAAAATTCACCCCAACCCCTTCGTCCACTTTCCTTCGAAATAAAACGTCAAACCATTCCGATCACCCTGAATTACAATACTCGAAGCAGAGCCGAACACGGAAATCCGGGTAATGTTCCGAGTATGCAAGGAATTATTCTCTCTCTGTCTGTACGGAGCATGATACAAATACGTTGTCCACTTTCCTTCCGCCCTTATCTATCGGTATCAGTCGCCGGTCAGCGATGCAAACCTTGTCGTGAACCGTGCTCACCAACTCTAATGGCGCGCATAATTTATGCTCGATTGAGCGGTTAACTAAACTTCCTATGCATCTGCACCGATACGCCACCATACCGCACCACACACGTAAATATACATACATATACGCGTCGCCTAACGTGAAGCTTGAGGTTTCGTTTCACGAATGAAAAAATTTCTCGGCCGATCCTATACGTATGTATATAACCCTGACCACGACGTTATTATACCAAACGGGGGAGGAAGGGCCGCGAACAGGGGCGTAACATTAATATTAAAGCGATGCAAAAGTAAATCGGCCGTTTCGCGTGCGCCATTATCCGGCCAAGGAACTCGAGACGCCAACATTTCTGAGCCTCTTCCGAGAAATAATTTCCTAGTCGAATCTTTCGCTACCCTTGCCATTTTCTATTATATTATGCATGTACGGTATGATGCACACGATCGGTTCCAAGTAGCGTGCTCTCAAGCTGATTCATAGTTCAGGCATGGAGATAATTTTACTTCATTTTATTACTCGTCTTTGTTGTCGAATTTTTTAGTAACTGAAAGGTTCTATTGATGTCGATATTAGAAGAGTTGATTACAGTATACGAGACGTTTATTTTGAAAGTGGTGCAATTTTTGTTTCGACTACAGATTGTTTACAGATAAAAAGATCGTATCAAGTTCTATCGATTGTTATCGTTACCTTCAGAGTTTTTTCAAAAATGGATTGCCTGGCTTTCAAAATGAACAGCTCATATTCGGAAGAGTACCTAATTTTTTATTTTGACATTTACTGTCATTTTCTTTTAGGTTCAGAAATTGTGACTACAGTAAATTCTCTACAAGTGTCAGTCAGTTTGGATTCTACAAGTGTCAGTATAGATGGTCCTACGCCTAGGTCTGCGTCATTGCTGCGCCTATGTTATCTCGCTCACTGTCAGTCACCACTCGGTTTCGGACAATTTCAAATTATGTCGTGTTTGATGTCATTTTCATCAGAAAAATCTCATCAATATGTTAAGAAAAATTTCGGGATAAAAGAACGTAAAATTAAAAAAGTTGGTATTTAAATCGCTTGGTTGCCTCGACTCACGTTTCATCCTTATCTTTTATTCGCTGTCCTTGTCTACGTTCGGCAAACTACAAAGGCGGGCGCGAGGCTCGAAAACATAGTCCCTGACTCTACAAGTGTCAGGTTTAGGTTCCTTGCGGACTGACACTTGTGGAGAATTTACTGTATTTTTATTAAAAAAAAAATTGGATATCGTGATCAACCAGTGCCTCAGAACGACCTCAGATTCTCGTGGAATAAACCAAAAACTGTTGTTCAACTGAAGAACAATATTCAAGAAAAAGTCGAAACCAAGGATAGATCCAAAATAAACAAAAATTTACTTAGTTTTGAAATCGCTGGGGATAATTTAACCCCACGTGGTTCGCGAAGGGTGAAGTACAACGCGACCCTTCATTTTCCGCTTCCCCTGAAAATTGCACTGTTTGGGGCCCTTCACTTATTGCGCTGAAACGATCACTAATGGGGAAGAGTAAAAAATTGAAATTCTATTGAAAATTGAATCGAACGAAATTTTCGGAAATCGTGCGAGGAAATTCTAAGTGAAACCTCCACTACTCGAAGTTCGTTCTTCGAGGCCTGAAATTGCCGCAACAAAACCAACTTCGCGAAGCAACAGCTGGTTACACTCGTCGGGGCTTCGAAGTCCGAATTTCGGCAGTGATTCGAAACTGGAATTTCAAGGAGGTTTCCCTTGTTGAGTTACCGGATTACAGAGGCCTGGCACGCTGGTTTACACGCTACCGTGAGACTTTTACATCGTAAAATCCAGATTATAATACTTTCGTGGTCGCCAATTTACACATACGCGGCACAGAAATTCGCGTATTATCAGAAACGCACCACCGTTCGAGATATCAAAACGTTTTACCTTTCTCCGTTCTTCTTCTTCTTCTTTTTTTATTGGCCGCGTTAAATCGATATTTTACGAGCTTCCTATCTATTCGACGTGCGAGAAAGCGGAAGCATAATGCCGAAAAAATATTCACCGACGTTTTTTTTTTCTGCCGGTCGAAAAGTATACAGCAAGAAAGGAAATTCCAACGAGCGAAAAAGCGTGAGTCTGTTCGACCTGTGAGAAGGAACAAGAAATGTAGGAGACGAGGTACTTGCGAGCATTGCCACGCTCCCAGAGCGAATCGATTGTCTTTAATATCGATAGCGGCGAGGACAAAGGGGGGGAAAACACCCGGAGTACGATGAAAAATCCACGTATTTGCGGGACCATTCGTTACGCGTTCGTAGACGCGACTTTTCATCTGCTCTGATCGCTTTTCTCCTCCCCTTTGCCATCCTGCCTTTCAGAGGCTGCGGGGAATGCAGCCTAAAAACTGTCCACCCTACTTCGCCGATGGAAAGCACGAACACTGTGCGCATTAGGACACACAGCTGACTTTTCGTCCTTCGTTCACAATGTGAAGAGTTTTAGTGTGAAAGGAAATCGAAAAAAAAAAAAAGGTTCCAGCGACAATTTTGCATTAGTTTCTGAGTGAACGATGATGGAATAAAAATAGATTGCACTGGAGTTATTTATTTTACCATAGAAAAATGATTGGAATTTTGATTATTAAAATAATATTAATGAAATGCGAAAGTATTGTAATATGTGTTGTGAATTTTTTTTTAAAGATTTGGGTAAATTTTGAAAAAGGGCATCGAAACACATTTTCGTAATCACAATTTTTTTCGAAAAGGTGTTTTCACCCCCAGGACCGTTTCATTCGAAAAATACAGAATGGTTCTGTTGTTAGCGTCAATAGAACCATATTTCTGCAGTTTCAAATTTTTTTGAACTTCCAGAAAAATAGCTGGCGGAAGAAAGAATGAGATAGAAGGTTGCCTCAGAAATATGAAGAAAAAAATAGAAACATAAAAAAGAAATAAATGAACTGAATAAGGCAAAAAGAAATGAAAGGAACGAGGATCCAAATTTCCTAGCAGTGAGATTCAAATAAATAATCCACATATGTACATACCCTCAAACAAATGAATAAATCCCATCCAACTACCCCAACTACCCACCAATAAATACCAACATTCAACTACATCAAACTTCGCTAAACATCCATATACCACCGAATCCCACACGAAAAGATGCTCTCTCATCGCTCACACATTGGGGCGCACACCCCAGGACACAGGTATGCCTATAAATACAGATTACACCCTTGGCGAGGTCGCGAGCCTCTCTCTCTCTCTCGGGATTGCCCCTGCTAACGACGAGGGCTTATTTCCATAAAGTACTACTCGCCCCTCCTTCCCAGAATTCTACCAAACCCTCGGGGCAAACTCCTATCGTGTTCCGAGCGAAGGAGAGCGCATAATGGCGAGAGAAGAGGGTCCCTCGTACTCGAGCGCGCGGCTAGTAGAAAAGCAGGCGAATCGAGAGCCCGGCGTGATGATGATTCGCGAATATAAAAAGAGGAGGATCACACTCCTCGAGTAGATTACGCGTGGGTGCGGGTTAGAAAAGGAGGCAACAAACCCTCTCTCTCTCGTTGCCACTTATAAATCAACCTGGACGGAGGCCCATAATTGCAATTGTCCATGAGCCTCAGCCCAGATCGGAACGATCAAGAGGCCCGCCTGGTGTGCGTGTGTCTGTTAGGTCCTCCCTGTGTATAAGTGTGATGCGGACCCTATTCCACCAAGGATACGTATCCGTTACTTCGTTACAGATGCAGGGCCGTAACGAGCGGAACACCGGTATAAATTCAACGTACTCTCTGCTCCTTTCCTCTCTCTGTCTGCTCCTTTTCGGCAGTTCGAACAACGCTCCCAATAGCTTCTACCTTTTTTTTTGCCCTTCTACCCGTTCCGATGTATCCGAGTTAGCTCCAACTAACTAGCGAGCTACTAGATATGCCCCGATCAAAGAGGTGTATACGGTTCGGTGATTTTTGCCTAATGGAGGTACCATGACGTCAGAGTGGAAAAAGGAGCGGTCGGGTTACTTCGAATCCTCTGGTGGTTGTAATTATGGGAAACGACCACGTTCAAGGATAGCTCGAGAAGGATACGGCAGAGAGCAAGGTCGAACGAGAGGTTCCAGCGGAATTTCGAGAATCCTGTAAAGAGATGGCAATTAGCCAGTGGTTTGGCCTGCTCTCTCTCTCTCTCTCTCTCCCCGAATGATTTCATTCACCTACGAAACAACGGAGTTTCGAGAGAAACGAAGAAGAAAAAGGAGAAGAAGGAGGAGCAACGGTCTATCGCTCTTTCTCCGCTCTCGCTTGGAGGACTCGTCTAAACGTTTCGACGGAATCCACAGATTTCGAGCCGCTTCCCGAGCGGCTCTCGACCCACACGCCGCGCTCAGGGAAAAGCCAGTCGTCGGGCTGGCGCGTTTCTGCGGGATCGCGAGGTTCTCACGTTGAAAAAAATGCTGGAAACCTTCTGACCCCGTGCGTCGCTGCATCGTCGTGGCTTCGTTACCACGAGGATACCATTTTGTTCGCGACTACGAGGAAGGGAACTAGGAAGCGTCCTTCCGATCTGTAACGTAAAGCCACTGTTTCCTACGTTTGGGAGAGTGGTGGTCGATGAAATTTCAGAGAATTAGGGTTTCCCGTTGCTCCCGCTCCATCAAATTTTTCTTACAAAATACTCGAGATACCTTGTGAATTTACTGGTAGAATGCGTTAAGTCGATCCTCCTGAGGAGAAATTAGTTCATTTTTCTAACCCTTGCACGAGCGAATTTCGAAGAATTTTTTATCTGTCTGCCAATCGTTGTGTCTACGTAATGGATACTAAGTTGGGGTCAATTTTTGCTGGAACAATGAACTGGGAGACTCGTAGGAAAGTGTAAATTTAATTTGCTGTAAAATATGGAATTATTGTTGCTATTTATACAGTTCTAATAGGGACGATAGAGAAAGGAGCAATTAAAGCTTTTCATTAAATATTTCAAAAATTTCTGCAGAAGAATACTCCAGAATCTTCACACAAACAGAGAAAAAAAACCACTGGGTAAATTTCTTAGATCCAAATTCGACTGAGCACCCCCTTAATTTGTTGCAAAAATCTTCGATTTCGTATGTTACGCAAGAATGCGTGTTAAAAAAGAATCTCTCACTTTTGGGCAATTTACCAGGATACCCAAGCTATCTCCCTCTCTCCGAGCATTTTTCCAACGAAACAGGCGTTCGAGGTATTCCCCGCGTCGACGCCATATGTTTCTCCTCTTTTCACCTTTCTCCTAGCATCTCGTCTCTGTTTCTCCAATTTACCGGCCACTCTC
>NW_017100288.1:136838-142438 GCF_001263275.1 Habropoda laboriosa | reverse complement strand
TCACTCTGTTTCCCTTGGACCAACTCCCCTCCTCTCGCGATCACCTCTCCTCTCGCTCCGACGACAGTGCACAACGCAGTGCCTCTCAGCCGAGCAGAGGTGTGGCAACGTCGCGAGAGCGGGTGTGCGTCGGCCGCAGGCCACGTGGTGGGGACTGTGGGAAAATTCTCATGCCGCCGACTGTGCCAGTGCCAGTGGTGCTCAACCGGTGGAGTTGGTGCCAGGGACAGACAGCTCGTAGGAACACCCCCCGCTCGCCTGCTCGACTTCCTGCTTTCACGCTCCAAGAGCGTTTCACCGTGCAGGCAAAAAAGGTATCATTAGGGACGCGTCGCGAGAAAATCCTGCGAGTCGATGCCGTGCAGCAGGAGGTCAGACGACGGACGTTTTGCCGGAGGGACACCTGTTCCAGAGACGTGGACGACCTGGAGTCGCGAAATAAATGGAAACGAGTTTTGGCGGGAAAGGTTGTCGTCGTCGACCTGTCACTGGGAATTTGGGTTTCTTGGGATTTTGAAAGAATTACTTTGTTAATTTGTGTGAATTTTTTGGATATGTTACATAAGGAATGGAATAATAGTGTGTTTGGTATCGTTTTGGGGCGATTGAAAGATACTATTGTTTCTGGAGATTTGTTCGTAAGTATTAGGACACCCGTTGTGTTCCTACAGAAAGTATTGCATTTTTTCGCCCAAGTTAGTATCACACATCGGTAAAAATAGAGATTAATTGTTTTACAATTTTAATAACTGTTTAACTTTCCTTTTCAGCTCAAGTGACCTGACTTTATTCTGTAAATTAAACTAATAACACCAAACAGTCATAGTTATTAAAGAAGCATTCCTTTATTCTTACGCAGATTATTTAAAAAATCCTACAGTACTAAACGTACACCAAAAAATTGCCTAAGAATTGCACTCTTTTCGCTCGTTCGAAGCCGACAAAAAATTAGAACAGGAAAAATAAAGCAGTCCAAAAAAAAAAAAAAAAAGAAGAACAGTTCACCGTACACACAGGAGAGAGTTCCTTTGCGGCGAAAAGAAAACAGAAGACGCGGAAGTGATGCGTCCAGTTTCACCATATGGCGTCCTTGCCCCGGAATTTCGGAAGTACGGTCGAAAGGGGGCCCGGTTGAGAGGCACTGGCGGGCCTGCAGGGGCCCACGAAGCGAGGAGGAAGGTTAACAGCGGCCCGTGCCTCCCCACCAAAAACCATAGCCTGGCACCGGGTAGCCACGAGCACGCCACGGGGGTGCCTATGGAAAAATTATTTGTCCGTCGCCATAAGTGCGCGGCCGTACCACGGAACGTTATAATTATTCGGGCCACGTGGTTGCGCCACGATCAAACACCCGATGCACCTGTCGCGAATCGAATCGCGGGAATGATCGGACCCTCCCCGCGCGGATTCAGCGACTGCATAAGCGATCTTGAACAATGAACACGACTTTGCTTGCGTACGGGTCATCGAACAGATGAGTTTCTTTTTTAGTGTCTCTTCTGTGGACACTTGAGGAATTGCAAAGTTTGACACGTTTCGCTGTCTAGACTAGCATACCTTGATACTCGTACACGTTTGACGAAGCAGTGGAACGCCACTGTTTACCCTTTGCAAGAAAAATTAATTCCGATCCTAACTTCCGTTTTAATTTGCAAGACTGAGGATTACTAGATGCAATTAATCTGTGGTAGATTAGCTTTTGCTAACTGATACAGTACTAACATAGATTAGATGCATGGTCAGAAAAAAATCATAGGTTAAGGAGTAGTTGATGAAAAGTTTGGAGGATTTTTGTAACGAAATCACTGAAATTTTTAAAATTACAAAAGAAGTCGTTGCTCCTTTCTATCTACTATGTGAAAAAGATACACACGCGTGTACGTCTATTAATATTCTCGAAGAGATTAATCACAGAATGACTTTGAAAAAATCTACCTCTTATCCCGCGGTAAATCTAAAGATCGAACTACTCCTACTAAAAAAAATTGAAGTCAATTAAAAAACACGCTTCCTGCATTATTTCTAGCAAGTCGAACACCGTGATAACTCCATACAGGCTCTTCAACACCTTCTATTAACTGTCGAAGGAATTCGATTGGAAAAGTGCCTTCGCACGACAAGGATACCTACTTACGTCATTTCTGTAAGAGGATCTGAAAATGGTCGATCACGAAAATTACTTAATGTCAGGGCAAGTTTGCCTCGTGCAGCCTCGCGAAGGAACGAAGTCGACCGGGGAGAAAACAATCAGGATACGGCGGTGTGCAGCTTATTAGCGGATTAGCGCTACTTTACAAATGGTCATCGATCACCATCCATCTTGAGAACGGCAGACACGCGGCGTACATTCATGCCCTTGTAAGGAGTAATTATTGCAATGCGATTCGCCCCTCGTTAGACCTCTAACGAACCGGCGCGGCTTGCCGCGCGAGAGAGGCCTTTCAGGCTGCTTTGCACGCTTGTTACAATTCCCAGACAGTCGGAAAGAGGGTAATGATTAGAGAGAGCCCTTAGAGACCCGTATGCCATAACAATTCCCAGCCCAGGCGAGTGCATCGTTCCATTAAGAGAATCGTGTGCTCGTTTCCCTGAGACCTCGATTCCGCCTACTAAAAACGATTATCATATCTCCCTCCAAGACTCCGTATCCACAGATATCCCTCTTTCTCGCAGAGATTCGGTATTTCACCAACTCTCGATTTTACTATTCTCTTCTTTTTTCACGCGATAAATTCCAGCTCGAATCCACACACACACACACACACACGTGTTAGAGCGTTCAGAAAGAAGCAGAGAGAGAGGACCGGACGTTACGGGATCCGAGAGTGGTCGAGAGCACTTTGCTCGAAGGCAACGGACCAGAGATAGAACGCTCGTCGTGAGAGGCAAATAATTCATAAGAGACACAGAATCGAGGGGGAGAGAGAGATGGGATGAGGCAGAGAAGCAGAAACTAAGCGTTATCTGGTGCACACAACTGGTCCGGTCCACGAGCAACAGAGGTTGGCACATCAATAATGCACGCCGATGCGCGATTTGTACACCGGCTGAGCCTTAATACTCCCCGTTTCTTCCTTGCTCTCGCCTTTCTTTTTCCTCCTCTTTTCGCCCGCCCCATCAACCTCCCGCTCTTTGTCCATTTTCTGGGACCTTAAAAGGCGCACGTACTCGAGAAAGGACCCACCGATAAGCGTAATTTGAATGGGTAATGGCTTCACCAAGAGGAGGGTCCCCGGTTAATGACGGGTTCAACTGGAGAAGAAGAGACGTCCCGTGAGTGGAACGAAGAAGCAGAAGGAAAGAGGGAGAGGGGAGAGAGAGAAGAGAGATCCGGGCGCCGAGATGGTGCGCGCCCCGGGCTTTAATGCACTCTCCACTTGGTCTCGATCGCGATTGGGGGACGTTTTCGGGTACGGGGCACGAAACCGCGAGGAACGAACGAGACTCTAGAGAGGGGGGGAGAGAGAGAGAGAGAGAGAGAGAGAGAGAAAGAGCAGTCCTATCGTTACCAAACCGGATCCATTTTTCCGCTTGGACCACCGTTCGAGCGCGTGGTCCACCGAGAAACCCATTACCCTACGTGTCGAATGCAAATCGGTAATTTCCTTCGGGTGAGATTGCGCTGTCTGTCGCCTCGCGACTCGCCGCGCCCGCCTTTTTTAATATCTCCATTAAATAAGAAGCTTAATCAAGGGAACGGTGGTTCACTGCAAAGGGGCAATTCTGACTCCACCGCTCTCTCACGAGGAGAAGGAGACGGTGGAGGAGGAGGAGACTTTCAAACGCTTGCCACGAAATTTATGCGGATCCCGTTGAAGAGCCATGAATAATGCATACACGGAACGCTCCCGAAGTGTCTAATTTGAGGATATCCTTGGGAATGGAACGACGTTCCGGCACGGAATATCGCCGGGGATGTCTTTTTGGCCGTTTCGGAGTGTCGTCGTGGAGGAGCCAGATGAAAAGCCCGCAGCTGGCTATCACAACAGGCTCTCCGACACCAATCATGGATCACGAGAGATTCTCCAGACGTCCTCTCCCTCGCTTCACAATCGGCCAAACTCGGTCCCTTCTATAAATAAACCTACGTCTACGGTGTGTGCTACCGTCTCGTTAACGTCTCTCCGTTCGCATTATGAGTGCCTCGAGTGTAAACAGGATGGTTTATTTGAGAAATGTAGACGCGAGGAGGATGATTTAGAAACGAGAAACAGACCAACGTTCTTATATACAGGGTAGCAGCAGATCGAACGATTAAGCCAGAAAAAGATTGAAGATTCCACGTGGAAGGTATGCGTGTAACGAAAGAAGCAGAGTTTTGTGCAACAGGTAGCTGCAAAACAATCAACAAGTAGTTCGGCCGAGGGTTACTTTGTAACACGCTATCTTTGGGAAACTGGCGGTGTAATTCTCTGAAAAAAATGCGGCTGCATAAAAGGTGCTACATTGCACACGCAGGGCGAAATCTGCAGGGCTGCAATTAGATCGAAGAAAACGAACGAAGCCCGAGGAAAGCGAGACGCGGCCGTCCCCAATGGGACGCGAAGCCTTACGCAACAGGTGTTTGCCATTCAACAGGTGGTTCCCGCTCGCGTCAAATCACAGTCTTCTGATAGAAAGCCGGATAAGAAGGGGTTATTGTTTCCAATAGGTTAGGTTGATCGAAGCTGCTGAAGTGTCCCAACCCTAGCTATCCCCTATATTATCATGAACATCGTGAATAAACAGGGTGTTTAAAAAATCTCAACACTTGCACGAAGAATTTGTACCTACATCTACACTACTGTTTCTGTAAGAACATAATGAGTGTCTTAATACTTATGAACGGAATACATTTTGCAATTAATTGAAATGGCAACGAGATTGTCTTGCAACAAAGAAGAAAGATATCTTCCAATCACTCCCAGTGACACATCATATCGGCAATTCTATTTCTCTAAAAAACTATTACTCTCACATAAGTGTTAACATTTATTTTAAAACATCTTCCATAAAATATCCAGCATAAACAGCTAAAAGTTACAATTCATAACTTATGAAAAACGTTCGCCCATAGAAAAGAAGCTCCAACGAAAGGACGAGGTATGTCGCAACAGGTAGAAAACAATCAACAGGTTGTTTCGCATGCCAATCGACTAGTTGAACGTAGCCCCCCGTTCTGCGGTCTGGTCTCGCGAGAAAAAGCGAGGGAATACGCAGATACAGGTCTAAACTTTCCTCCTTATCCTGCTCTCGTGAACAACAACAGAGCGGAGAGTAGGTCCACGAGCACTCGCGCGCGCTTGCAAACACGCGGGCCCCGTGTAAACGTGAGCGAGCGTACGCACACATGTGCACGTGTTACGAGTATACAGGTACCCCGGGCACTCGAACAATGGGACCGTCATGCGGCTACCATTCTTTCGGGACAATCAGTGGGGGCCCCTTTCTCGAAGGGCTGGTGCCCCCACCCGGTGCAGCACGGGGCCCCATGCCGCTTAAAAGGACAATCGCCTTCTTATTTACGATTTGGCCAGCTCTCCCTTCTCGTTCCTCTTTCTCCTTCTCTTGCGCGCCCGGCTCCGTTCTTTCTTTCGCTTTTTCTCGCCGTGGCTGGCGTT
>NW_017100288.1:112456-136659 GCF_001263275.1 Habropoda laboriosa | reverse complement strand
GGGGATATATGCCCACCATCTTCCGTGATACGCTGTTATTGGTTTTACGGTCGAACACCAGCCGTGAAATTAATTACGACGATCGTGTTATTTATGGGATCGGGAGGGGCCCAAACGTGCGCGTGCGCGTTTCTCTAGCAGATTAAGCCGCGCGATTAAGCGAAGCTGACTCGTGTTTTGACTTCTGTGCGTGGTGAGACGAACGGTGAGCTTCTCCCTCTTTGGCCCGGGGAACAGTCCGAGGAATTCTCGTTTCAGACGTAAAAGTTCTCCCATTCGGGTCGGGTCGAATTATCGGGCCCTCCCGGTTTTAGGACGCATAAATTACACGGTAGTATCATCAATATTCTGTTACGTAACAGCTCTCTGTCTCGACTGTACCATCGACGTATCGTGGAAAATGAACGGTTCCACGGCGGCGTCGTGTCCGGACCACGACCACGTCAATTTATTGCGCTAGCAAATTTGTGGCTGACTCGGTGTAGCGTTTTCAGTTATCAGATGCTGTTGTAATAACGACCAGCTGTTTTTCTCGGTTCACGCTTTATGGGGATTTAATGACCACCGATTGTATGGAGATTTTACAGGAACGCGACAGAATTGTTTTACGAGATCTATAAAATCCTGATTTTTCTCTTGATGGATTATTAACACTAGATGACCCATTGGTCACTTTCCAAAAGTGAATTTTTATGTAACTTAGCACGTTGTTATAAACGACAATGCCTTTCAGTATTGAAAATTCACTTTTTTGTCGATAAGTTGTTCGTGGGTCTTTTTTGACCCAACCGGTTCTTCCAGTTATAACTTTTTAACGAAGCTTCAAACGACCCATGTGCACATAACATTTTCTCCTCACTTATACCCATAGAACATACTGACAAAGTTTGACTAGTAAAAATTGAGGCACCCGATGTACTCTCAAGAACCAATACCACAAAATGCTTGAAAAAGTAACAGAATAAATTTTTAAAATACTAGACTCAGCTGTGTTATTACAATACCCTTTCACAATTCTCCCCATCCCTTCGCTATCATCCACGCACTATCGAAAGCTCAATCGAAAACAACATGCGACAAATGGTTATAATTAACGAGATACACAACGAAATTACGCAACTCAACGCTATACACCTCATTATCCATTCAACCCTGGCGCGCAAATCAACATCTCGATCAGCTAGGTTCGATAGAAACGTCGCAATTAACGTTCTCGCGGAATTCACCTCGCGGAATAATCCCGCCTTGGCTAGAACCACCGCTCACGAGGAATAGTGGACGTGGGACGCGCGAGGAAGAAAAGGAAGATAAAGACGGATCCCGCGTAGCGGAAAAAAGGTTGAAGTGACGAGGGTGGAGGCGAACGAGCGAACCGTTGGCGCGCGTACAAAAAAAGAGCGAGAGAGAGAGAGAGTAGAGTACGGTATCACGGTTGCTTTATCTCAGCGTTGAGGAGGCTGCAAAGAAGTTGAAGTGCACTCTCGGCGCGCACGAACATCGAGCGGCCATTGTGTGTAGAGGCGAGCCACCTTCGTGCACGCACCTTCTTCTTCTTCTTTGGCCACCCTTTATCCTCTTCTTCTACCTTCTCCTCGTTTAACCACCGGAGAGTCTCCTCTCTTCAGAGGTTTATGGAGATTCAACGTGGAACGAGAGAGAGACGAAACCAGACACGGAACGTAGGGTGGCGAGGGAACGAGGCAGAAGAAGAAGAAGAGAAGGACGAAGAGAGAGGAGAGCTCGCTGAGTAAGGGGGCGTGGGTGCGCCCTTCGTGATTTACATATGCGTATTCTATACCTTATTTACTGCGTCGATCATCCTCCACTTTATCTCTTCGCGTGTGGGTCGTACCGAACCAAGACCGGACACCGAAGGCAGAAAAGAGAGAAACAAAGGACGCCAGAAAGCGAGAGGGACGCGTTTCCTCGTCTATTAGCCCTGGAGCTGCCATCGCGACGGTACCGTAAATATTGCACGTAGGCAGATAACCTTAACCTCTTAATTGCGTCGGCAGGCTCTCCCTACTCCGCCGCGTCGAAAAAACCAGATGGAGATTTAATCGACCTGGCGACGACACGCTTAATTGAAATTCGGACCATTTCCTTCTCTTCTCCCCCCTTGTTAACCCTTTCGCCGCGCCCGATTTTCGTGTAATAACGCGTGTGCCAGACGGTGAATGTTTCACCACGCCCGCTAATTCTGCTCCTTTTTTCGACGTATCGGTTTGAAATTTTTAACGAAACACGGGCGTCGACAGCAGTGAAATCATAACAATAATTTACATTCGGTAAATCTTACGCAAAATTTACACTTTTGCATTACTACCATATCCACTGAATTAAAAATTCTTTCGTCCACAAGTGTTACACTTTTCTTTAAAACTACACCTCAGTTTGATTCAGAACGAATCGTCACAGAGTTCGGAAGTTTCTTCAGACATTTGTGCGACATAAAAACGATAGTAAGGGATGAGAATAAGAAGGGAAAAAAATGTTGCTTGACCCTCTGAATATTATCCACGACGTAGTGGTTCCCTATGAGCCTCGAAAAGGAGAGAAACTCTGGGAGGACAGGTAAAAAATGATTGCGAGATAACTGACGACTGTCAGCCTTTCTGAAGCCAGAGAGCTCCGAGGTATGTCTACGCACCGACACACGATCATCTCGTGGCTCGGTTAATTGTCGTAACTGGTTGGATCGTGGCAAGAGACAAAGAGTGTCGAAAATTACGGTCGTTCGTCTTTTTTTCACAGTCGGACGTGCACACGTCCGCCGCGATGACAGTACGACAAATTACCTTCGGCTCCAGATAATCAACTCCTAAGTCGAGTCCGTTCGTAATTGAAACGATGACTGACACGAGCGGTTATTAATAAGTCACCGGTGACAATTATGCGTATAGACGAATAGGTAAGAAAGGAATTAATCAACTGGAGGATCTCTGTTGAAATCCCCAGTCACGAGATTCTATTCGAAATAGAAGGAAGATCAATTCGTAATTGCAGTAAGACGTTCTATACATTGAAATCATTTCTCGAAGGCTCTCTTCATGTTTCTCAGCAAATTGAAAATTAAATTCGAAATTCCCAATGAATCATTTTTGAACGTATTCGCAATTGAATACAATTTCAATTTTTTCAATTATTAGGCGAGAAATAATTTCCAATCTCTTGCAGTCCGAAGATTCCTCGTACTTTAGAGTTCTTCATTTCAAACCGCTTTTAAACATACTCAAAATTAAACAGAATTCCAACTTTTCCAATTATTACGCAAAATGCTACAATCCACATTTTTTCTTCCAAGTGAGATTCAACATCCATCATTTCCTCCCGCACAACAAACAATTACAAATCAACCTCCACCTAGCATCCAAGCTAAACCAAATTCTCCGAAAACCAAGAATACCTGAAATCGATTCCCCCAAGGGGGATCTTTTCCCATCGGTGCTCAAGTATCGAATCGGTATCGCCGAAAAGCATCAGGTCGACGGCTTCTTTCAGAGTCGAAGGCTAGAGCCGAGTTTCCTATTCGAAACCGCGAAAGATTCCGGCAACGAGATACCACGAGGAGAGAGAGAGAGAGAAGAATCGAGCGAGCGAGCAAGGCAAAAAGATAGTTCTCTCTTTCGAGACGCGCGCGAGTAAATCATGGGAAGAGTATTCGTGAGAGCCACACGGGACGGAGAGTCCGCGAGGACCAGGGGAGGAAAGGGGCGACGAGGGGGACACGGTTCCCGTGGATGATTGGTGGTGGAGAGAGAACGAGTGCTGCAACACGGAGCAAGACAGAGAGAGAGAGAGAGAGAGTGAGAGAGATGTGAGCCAAGAAGAAACGAAGGGTTTCGGTTCGACATATCAGCCCGAGGTGGTCACGAGTCCTGAACTCGGAGCGGAGGGCCACTAGTGGGTGGGACCCTCCACTTCGTGCCTCTACCTTCTCCTTCGCCCCTCCAACTCTTCGCTACTCCACCTCCTCCATCCACCTTCTTCTCTCCCCTCGAGTCGGTTTCGTGCACCGAACGACAGCTCTGCCGTCGCGGCTAAGCAAATTCGATCGTCGTGCCTTCGATTTCGTTTGCTCGCGCTACGTGTCACGGCAACGCTG
This sequence comes from Habropoda laboriosa, assembly GCF_001263275.1. NCBI lineage: Eukaryota > Metazoa > Arthropoda > Insecta > Hymenoptera > Apidae > Habropoda > Habropoda laboriosa. The sequence continues at coordinate 132,554 of NW_017100288.1, read as the reverse complement.
ATCCCTTCAGACGTATGCCTCCGCAGACTGGATAGGGTTACAGAATAAAAACACTCCAGCAGGTTACACGGCCTTCGATCGAACTATCATTGCGGTTACTGACCGATCCGGGGCCTTTTTTTTTATGAAATTCGCTATTGATTGCGCGTGTGAGGTAAAATTGCCGAGTGCCGACCTGTTTAACTGGTTCGTCGAGACTTATTGTTGGGACACTGTTTGGTCACTTATTCGACAACGAGGCAATTTTAGTTGTTAACGTAAATTTTTACAGACTGTTACAGATGCAATTTCTGTAGAAGAAATTAGCTCAATTAGCAGGTTAATATGACGTTTTGTACACATTCATTGCGCCGATACCTTTATTCAATACTGAGAAGTAGCGAGAATCTGTGGTTACGTGGAATAAATCCGAAAACAAACATTGCACACTTTCTAAAATAGATAGAGAAATAATAGATAGCACAGAGAAAGGACAAATATCTCTTGGAGCAAGTAGACTTATCACCGATAAAACCGATACAGCGATACGAAATCCGTCAGGTGTCAAAATACATTAAGTCCAAATAACAGTTTGCGGGAGATAAGCGGCTCAAGTCACACTCGGAGTCCGATGTCACTTAGAATTGGTTCTTCCATTGCAATACACAGAGTGTACCAAATAAAACAGACAGTTCTTACACATAATTCCTACCATTAACAAAAGATCGTTAGTAAAAATTTCAAACATAAAATCTTGGGTGCGGCGACATCAATCGGTACCACCGCTCAATGCGTTAATTTACGTCCCCGCTGTATCGGTCCGGAAGATTTCAAAGATTCGACAGAGAAGACGATTCATATCTAACCGAGGATCGCCGCTTATTGGACGGCTATTGATCCCGATCTGTTTCTTACGGATTTGCATGTCGCTCGGGACTGTTTGGGACCGAGCAAGAAACGAAGCCCCGCGGAGACGTACACGGCGAGCAATTACACGGGCGATTCTCGATCGCGAATACGAAATCCGATCTGCTGATAAAGGCGGGCAGAAGAAATTCAGCAACTCGATCGAGCAGGGTGTAGGTACAACCCAAAGAAGAAGAAAAAAGAAACACGCGATCCGGTAGCAAGGAAGCAAATGGATTTCATTCAAATTCACCAGACTTATCGGTGACATCTAAATTACATCGATTACACGTTAAGACTTTTGTGCGAACGATAAAAAAGAACAAAAATTCGATCTTATCAACGAGTAATCTCGAGTGGGGAATTCTCGAAACTGGACTTACTCGAATCTACCGCAAAAAGGGGAGCGGTTTCTTCGAATCGGTGACAAGGGACGCTTCAAAAGGCGAAATCGAGTCGCTTACCGGGCTTTCTTCGAGTTCACGCGTGCACACACGCGAAGGTCACGCAGGACTTGAGAAAGCTGAAGCAACGACGACGAAGAAGAATAAGAAGAAGAAGGAACACGAAGAGGACGGTTCACCTCCAACGCGTGGCGCAGCTTTGCTCTTGTTGGCCCCGTCGTCTCTTTCTCCTTCTCACAGAGACGCCAACAAAACCCCCGTGACTTGCACAAGTTGCTCGGGGACCGAACAAAAAGCACTTTGTTCTAAGGTAAACCAACCTTAGGCCGTATGTGCGCGTTCCTTCGAGACTACAAGCCCTGACAAAGGAGGCGAACGAGACGGGACGAGGTTGCACACCAGCGAGCTATCACCCCACCACCCCTCAACGACGATACGGGAAAAAGCGTGTCGAATCAGCCGGAAATTGTCTACGTCGATTTTTCTTCCCTGCGTCCTCTCGCCAGCTCTCCCTTCTTCTCTCGCCGTCTCTTCCCCCCTCTCTCCTTCTCTTTGCTTCCCCTGTTCGATATGCACCGTCAAAGCGTGCAACGTATTTGCGCTAGGCAATTGGCTCGCGGTGAATCGTACGAAGGAGCCGACAAAGGTGAAAAGGGAGAATTGCTGCCGGTGTTCGCGTTACCGGATTTATTGAAATTATGATGACGCAGGCATTATTGTTTTACGTAATGATCTTTCTTTTACGTTCCAACGTAACGATCGTACTCGTGGTACACCTAGCACGCGATGCAGCTTTATCGGGAGACGGGTTTCTTTTGATACGGAATCGCCTTGGTTTTAAGACGGTCGGGTGCGAGAACTGATTGATTCGAGTGATAAGGAATTGTCGAGAAATTCTTCAAGTTGCTAACTTTTCTTGCAAAGTTTTGTATAATTGCACAGCAATCCTAAACTTTTGATGAAACACGAGTCCGTTTAACCCTTAATTAAACATCACTCGTTTCAGAGATGAGTCTGAATTTTTGTTTCATTTTCACAGTCAAGTGAAGAATTTTGGAGAATTCAATTGGCAGCGTAAAGTATTGCCAAGGAGTCTGAGAGACACTTCTATGATAACATTTTAAAGATAAACGTCTGTACTTCAGCGTTCGTTCCTCAGGTGGCAAAAAAAAAAATTGAAAATTTCCCTTATTGTCCAGAAGTTTGAAATCAGTATGCATTGCAAGTTACACAAAAATTTCCAGAGAAAGTTATCAACTTCATCAATTTCTCAACTTCTTTATCACTCAAATCGGTCAAATCAATCTAAACTCTACAGCATCAATTTCAAATCTATGAAGAATTAATAGCAGATTAAACATTGATTCAAACTGGCAAGTGATCTCAAACTTTTGAGTGACAGCGTAGATCGTTGAGGCTTCGAAACCTGGATCTGCAGAAACTCCAAGTTCACACTTTCAGCCAACTGTTCGCGAACAGAAGCAGCATCGTATCGACACTGCTCGCGAAAATATCCGAACACCAGTGTGAACCCGACATTAGACCTTCCACGCCGCTGACACCGAGTCACATGGAAGAAAACGACCGGTCTATTTTCCCTCGCCCGATTTGAATTTCAACAATGGCCGCTACACGTGGAACACGCGTACCCAGTTCCACTTTCATAGTAGCTCGCGTGCAAGGATTTACTGTAGGGAAGCAGACGAGGACACTCGTGTATCCGATAACCCAATATCCGAGTGGCTTGTCGTCGTTTCTGCGCCTTCTACCGGGAGATGCAGAGACTTCGACCCGCATAAATTTGCATAGAACCGCCGCGCCCCTTCGCGTACGCTCCCTTACAAACACACACAAGAGTAAATGTATCTTCTTCGGGTTGGAGAATACGGGGACACAGATAGAGAAGGACGAGGTGCAGCAGCGAGGTGGTTCAGTCGTGTTCCTCGTTTTGTCCCGGAGCAAACGTTTCGAGGCACGTGGTCGGGGACCCGGTCCGCCCTTAATAAGGAGCGCGAAGGTCTCAAGGTAGGCGTGGATTTGTCTCGTTCGAATATCGAACTCTCCAAGGGCTCCAGCAGCCGCGTTTTTTACCGACTCACGGTACCTTTGATCCAGGCCACGGTTCTTTCGCGTGCAGGCGGTCCCCGCGGTTCTCGAAACGTTAATTGCGCCTGTCCGTCGCGTGCACTCGTCCGATTGTTTTCAACCGCGGGCGTGATTGACGTGCGGAGCAAGAAGGATTTTCTGCCCTTTGGGAAATTCCGTGCAACATCGAACGGAGTTTCTTCGAGTGTGAAATGTATATGCAGCATTGGATTCTTGGGTTCGACGACTAAACGAGAGACTTGTGTGTTAATGAGTTTCATCTTAGCCACTGCATAGGCATAAATAAAAGAAAATGGCGATGTTTGAGACACAAGTTGTACGAGGCACAAAAGAAACCTCCAAGACCAACGGGAAAGTATTAGTAAAGGTAGAGAATAGAAGCCACAGAGCAACGTGAAAAATGAGGTGGCGAATAATTTCGTGGCAATAAATTCACAGCAGTACAACAATGGTGTGTTCACACCAACGCAAAAATTTTCACTAAGGCACCGAAGTTGTAGCGATTTCTTTGGAAAACTTCTGAGGTCGTCAATTAGTAACTCGTTGCGCATAAGAAAATTGTATGCTAATTATACATATTGCACTTTGTGTCACACAAATTGCTACGAGAAACGTGATAATTCAAAGGTGTTCTTCACAAGCCTATGAAAAAAAAAAATAAAGAAATTTATTTAACGGTGTTGCTAACATTCTCGGCACCAGGATGCGGAAGTCGAAAAACATCCTCGTTTATCAGCTAGTTATCGTGTACCGTTATGTTAAACTGCAGATAAGAAGGGTTAACGAGCTCGGACGCCCACGTGTCATAATTTAAATTCACCTTAAAACCGTGTCGCGACGTCCAGCCGTGTTACCCACGAAACAAAATTCCGAAGACCGCGGGCACGCGCATTCCATCATACGTGGACCATGGAAGCGGTCGTAAAAGGTTCGAGACTCCCTTGTCGTCCAGGTTTTGTTCCTTCCATACGCTTCGACGAGACATTTAAGGAAGTTCGTGTCCCAGGCTACGTTCGTCGATTAAAGAAACCAGAGAGAGAGAGAGGGACGAGGAGGCAGGGAGAGCGACGGAGAGAGCAGAGAGACACAGGAGGAGAGAGAGAAGACATTTAAGGAAGTTCGTGTCCCAGGCTACGTTCGTCGATTAAAGAAACCAGAGAGAGAGAGGGACGAGGAGGCAGGGAGAGCGACGGAGAGAGCAGAGAGACACAGGAGGAGAGAGAGAGAAACAGAAGGAAAAAAGGAGAGAGAGTGAGAAGCAGAGAGAAAGAGAAACAGAAGGAAAAAAGGAGAGAAAGAAGACAGAGTGAGAAGCAGAGAGGAGAGAGAGCGAAAAGAAAGAGAATGAGGAGAGAATCGGAAAGAATGAGGAGAGAATGAGGAGAGAATCGGAGAGAATGAGGAGAGATAGGAGAGAATGAGGAGAGAATCGGAGAGAATGAGGAGAGATAGGAGAGTAACAGAGAGAAAAAGAGAAAGAAGAGAGAGGAGAGAAACGAAGAGAAAAGGAGAAAGGAGAGAGAGGAGAAAAAATAAGGCCCTAAAGTATACAAGCTGGCGTGTGTAATGGGTGGTGTACGGTGGTTCCACCCACAAAGGGGCTTAATGGCGCCGCCCGTGGGCATTTACGAGTGACTTACGCGTTCGCGCATGATAAATAAATCTATGCAACGCATTATACGCCGTGGTTCCCGCTGTCAGGCGCTCGTGATTAATGCCGCCTCGTGCTCGTGACCAGAGGTGTTCATGCTACGCGTGTCTCTGCTACGCTTATGCTTCCCTCTTAACACGGTACAGGGATACGCTCCAAAATTTCGTAACGACACTGAACTCTCACCGGCTTCGTATTGTCGGTTATAGAGAGCCTCGTCGCATAGTGGTTGTAGTGGCGCAAAATTACATTCGAACGGTGAAACGACATTCGGTAATTGTCTTCGTAGAGAACACGTACCTTCGCCTGACGCATTACTTGTCATTCGAGATGAGGAATGCGAGATGGAGTGAAATTTACTGCGATTCTTCGCAGAGGCGATTTAGACAAAGGTGTTGCACGAGAAGTTATAGGTATACAATGGTTCAGGAATTGGAAAATTTAGACGTTTCTGTCCATCTTTTGCAAACACCGAATGTTATATCTCGGGGAAAATAGGTAGAAACACATATTCATAGAGATATGATTAAAAGAAATTTGAAATTAGAAATCGAGAAAAATATTTAAAAACATGTAAGGAATTTTCTATTTTCTACTTCCCGAATGCTCTCGAAAGAAACAGAAAATTCCTTACAAATACATTTAGATTGTGCTTCGAAATTTTCAATTAAAACTATTTTTTTTTACTATTTCTTAAAAGTGCCCTACTTCAAAAATCTACCTAAAAAGGAAAATTGAAGCCTAATGAATCACGTAGTAAATACTACAAATTCACTTCGATCTTCACAAGATGCTCCAATTTCTCCGAACAACGACAGAAAAACAAACCCGACAACACTCGATCGTTCGAAACAACGCCTTTACCTAGAAATCCCCGCAACAGGTAGAGTAAATTCGGAGCGGACGTAGGGAAGAGGCGATTAACATAAAAGCTCGCCTACCCTCGAGTTATCACGTTGAATATGCTAATAAGAACTGCTAGGAAATCTCGGATATTACGTAGGAAGGCGCGCGACGTCAAAGCGAATAAATAGATACTAGAACGGCTATGGCAAGCGATTCGCACACAGATAAGCAGTTCCTTCCTAGACGGATCGAGCGAGCCGTGTGGGCTCGTGTACATTTTTTCTTCTGGCCTGCTCTCACGAGCATAATTCGGTAGCAGAGGAAAATAATAAAGGCGAACCTGGCTAGAAATTTCCATAATGCCGACCGCTTCGGTATCCTCGAGGGACAAGGAGAAAGAGGAACAGAAACGGGGGAGAGAAAGATGTAGCTGGAGCAAAAAGCAAACACGAACAGCGACCCTTTCGTTCTTTCTTCCTTCGTTGCCCCTTTCTCTCCGTCCAAGCCTTTCGTCCCTAACGTGCATTCTTCGACCGCTCCTCAAGAGCTCCGATTGCTCTCGTCATTGTCAATATTTAGAGATCCTTGCAGTGCAAGATATCGATCCCTCGAACATGGCACGCTCGATGGCTTCCTCCTCCTTCATGCGGTGCCGGTTTCGCGGAATTTAGCGATCACAGATTGCTCCATCGATTGAAAATTATTTATGGTAATACGATACGAACGGGGCAAATTATGCGACCTACTCTTCTGTGGTAAAATGTGTAAATCGTCGGTCCGCTGGTAGAACGCTAATTAATGTGCAGTCTTTCAGACATGAATACTTAATTCGGTATAAAAATTTAATTCTATCAAACCTCGTCGAACAAATGCACTCGAAGTGTAATCCATTTCAACCACCTTTACACTTCACTTCCATCAAATTTCAATTATGGAAATTATTTCACCCACTATTTAATGATAAAATGTGGAACAAAACACACTAAGTCGATATGTCGTTTTTCAGAAATTGAACTTAAAGTTTCTGTTTTATACGACATTACTTTAAAAACCCTTTCGTTGTAAATATTCCCCTTTCATAATGAAATTCTGATTACGAAGCGTACGATAAAAAACGGGTTCAAGTGAACCATTCACCCTTCGTTTCCCTTTAAATCCCCCATCATCTCCATTTCCTCAGCGACCAATCCCAAGACACACACCCCTCCACCCCATCCGATCAAACCTCTAAACCACCGTACAACCACAAGAAGAAAATGCCCGAGCATTAATCACTCTGTGACCCAATCCAGCGTGAGTCGCGCGGGAAGGCGTTGTATCCGGTGGAGAAGCTAGAGAGAGAGAGAGACTACCACGACGTAATGCACAAAGGAGAGACGAAAGTTGGGTCGTGCAATCAGCGCGGATCCCCCGCCATTCCGCGAACTTGTAAACCAAACCGCGGATCGCAAATCGAGAAACAGAAAACGTCTGCACCACGAGGAAGCCCATATACGCGGCGGCTGACCCTCGGTCAAGCCTTTCGCTCTCTTCTCTCCCTCTCCTCCCCTCGTGTGTGTATAGAGTGTATTCGCTTCCCTCGGGACTGCTTGGTACTACGAAAAAACGTACGGTAATTAAGGAAGATAGGAATCGCCTCTTAAATCGCTCTTAACCGCCGCGAGTCCACCTCCGCCGTGGGTAACCTCTCTTGCTGGATAACTACCTCACCCCTCCTCCCGCCCTTCCTTCCTTAGCTTCTTGCATCTTTGCCTCCGAGGTTACTCACGCCGCTACTAGAGATATCTGCATCTCGGAAGTGCTTGCCCCTGTCCCCTGGTACGGCAAATAAATCAGATCGTCGCACGGAGCGTCGCCTGTGCCGGTCTTATTTATACAGCCACAGAGGGAGAGAGAGAGAGACAGTGTGTATACCTCGTGTACTCTCAAGCATACACACAATCCGCGTGTATCCTCTCCTATGGCGCGTACACGCGGATGCTTCGCCTCTTCTTCTTCATCCTCTGCAGCCCGATATGTGCGTGGGTTAGAAAGCACCGTTACCGTACAACCGTGAAATTCCATCTGTCTCGAGGCGACTCGGAAATTGGAAGCCCTCGCGGACTCACGGGGGAATCACCGGTGTGTGCACGATGAGCTCGATTAAAATTAATAAGCGCCTTCTGCTCGGCTCTACACGCGCGCGCATGCTGATCGACCGAGGCGAGGTGCTAACGAGGCTATTCTTCTTCCGACTTCGCGGAGATCTTCCCTTTGCCCGCGGTAGCCACTTCGCCCTCCCTTTTAGCATCGTCTTAACGGTTGTTCGGAGAGATGGGACATTAGTTGGAATAGGTTTCGGGAAGGACTCTCGGCGATGTCGTTTGTCGAAGAATGTGGAAAGGTGAGGGGAGGATAATTGAGGTACGGAGATTTGTGTTTAATCATTGCTTGATTGCTGTAGAAATTTTACTGAGAGTATGAAGTTCCTTTTGTCTTTAAACTAGTTCTTTGCTAATTAAATGAAATTTCTTGGCAGTAATGGATAGGCTCATAGTTACTGAATCAATTTCACAATATTTACCTCTAATTGCTACATCAGTGTCAACAGCAAAACTTCCTTCTAAACGAGTAAAAAGAAAACACTGTTTTAATATTTTTACCGATTTATTTTACCGAACTACTTGCTTCTTTGTTCTCTTATGGCCCTTATATCCCAGTAGAACTAGTTTAAAAACTAGCAAAGAAACATCTGAGAAATCGTTAAAATTTGCAAAACCAATTAATTATAATAGAATTTCCAATCGTATCTACTCGTCTAAAGATGCAAAGTTTCCACAAAGAAGAAAAAAGGCCAACAAACATTTCAAGCACGCGCGCGCATTTGCAAATATCTGCACTCGCGTAAAACTGCAACGAGAGTAACAAATATTTCCATCGATAATCCGCACATTTCCTCTGAGACACCAGCTTTCTCCGCTACTCTTCATCCACATTTCGAAATTCCACGCGGCAGATGCGATCTATCCGTGGCGAGTCTGTCGGCACGGGCAAAGGATCACCGAGAAGCACGGACGCATCGGTAGTTTGAGGTTGGCAGGGAGAGATTCCCTGGCGGATAAAATCGGTACTTCACAGGGGCGCGCGAAGGCTGCCGGGAGGACGCGTACGCGAGCTGACGCGTCAATTATACGGGCAGAGGAGAGTGGTTTTGGTCCGCGCAGGACTCTTGCTCTCCCAGGGGAACGTATTTCACGCGTAAACCCTTAACGAGGATTCTCGTCGTCTAGGGACCACGGATTCTCCTCGTCGTAGCCTTATTTTTCCTTTCTCTTTCCTCCTCGTGAAACTTTCGTAAAGACAGAGAGAGAAAGAGAGGAAAGAAGTAGCGTGAAACGAGGATCGAGGGCTGGAGAGAACCTGGAATATTCCCCTATCTTGGGTTTCAGGGTCAGAATCGTGTTCCAATTAGATGCCACGACCAGACTCCGTGCATTTTTCACCTCATTCTCCACCTCCCTCCCTATCTGTCCCCTCTTCTCTTGCACATCTCGCAACCCCTCCTCGTTCGCAGGAGGAACGTCGTTGCACTATCCCAAGTCCGAGTCTATGTGCGCTTCTAATAAGGGCTGCGCTCACCGCAGACTTATAAAACCAGATACGTGTCGTATACACGTTATATAATGCATCCCGCGGCAAATACGTGAGCATGCATTTTAGCGGTAGCCAGGGTCATTAGGAGCGTGCCTCGGGGCCGTGGAACTACGAGCTTGACCTGCGCGAAGCGACGTACTGAACGAGGGAGAATAAAAGGGGAGCCACGAGGTAATTAGCCTGGCGATTATTAATTTCTAGCTTATCGGATAGATCGTCTCGAGATATGTCTGCAGGTTAGACTAATTCAACTCTATTTTGATCGATATTCGGTTGTATGCACTATCTTACCGATCTTTCTTTACTTTATCAGAGACATAAGGACCGTCTATTTATGTTACACGATAAATCAAAAATATTTCATTATGTGTGACCTATTTCGAGTAAAATTTTTTGTTCTGCTGTGAAATTATAATGTCGGGCTTGGGTCAGTATGGCTCTGAGTATGTACACTTGCAATATTGAGATTTTGGTAAATATTGGAGATTAGCATAACTCGAAAACTGTCAAATTAAACTTTTCAATAAATAGATATAGTATTTTTGCCATGCAAAAAAGCACGTTTCTAACTTCATCAGTTTCACACCAGACAGCAACCCTTTTTCAACACCATTGACTTATTTTCAATTCTTTCCTGTAGTTACAAAAGGAGGTGTAAAATATAGGGCCGATTAGGGTTGAATTTCTTGATAAATATGCTATCTGACTAAATGCAAAAGTAAGGCAAATTTTAATTTTAAGGCAAGTAGCGACATGGAGATTACTTATCACTCGAAAATTAAAAAATACTGACAATAACATGGATCATGTGCAATTGATACTCAACAAAAAATTGAATTTCTAAAAATTTCGAAATTCCACTATCAATCGTACCCAGCTAAATTAATCTATCTTTTCGAAAAAAAAAAAAAAAAAACAACGTACCACATCGACTCATAAAGATCGTGTGAGAACCGGCGTGCAAAGCACACGCAATCGACAATGGCTATTCATTAAACCGAAGTCCCCCCCTAACGATTTCGTTAATTAGTCGAGTCATAATTCTAACTTCACTTCCGTTCGTCCGCGCGGAGTGAACTATATATTTCGCGGATTCACTCGTTCCCATCGCCCTCCGTGTTCTCACCAGCCCGAACAAATTCTTACCGCGCCATATTTCGCATTACACACCGACTGAACGAACGATTTAAACGATACAAACGTTTCGAACCCTCCTCCATCGCGATAATCCTCGTTAAAAGTGTGAAAAAAGGAATTTTCTAACGTGGCAGATAAGAAGAAGAAAAAAAGGAGGAATGTACGTACGATAAGATTTCTCACGTGGTGGTTTTTCACGAGGCACGATACACGTTGGAGGAAAATGGTCAGGTATCGCCGCCGATTGTCTCTCGGCCCTATTTTTTCCTAGCGTGTAATTATCGCGCGCAATTTTCACCCGTTCGCGATCCGCCAATTAGCGGCGGCATCGAACTTTTTCTCATGGACGAGCGAGCGAGCGAGCGAGCGGTGCTCGCCAATTACACAGGAAGCCTCTTCCCACATCTATATTGCGATAGACGCATCACTGGCTCGTTCTCAAACACCCGCTCTCTTCACACGCGCAGCCATTTTTACTAATTAATCGAATATCGGCCGCGTCGGCGCGAAAGCTGCGCTCTTTCATTAAGAAAATTGCAACGAAAGGGAGAAAAACAGACGGGCAGAATTGGCGTTCTCACCCTCGTTTCATTCACTTCGCGGATACTTTGCGGAGCTTTGAAACTGTACCAGGTGAGCAAAGTAAGTTCGAGTGAGTAGCGTGGTTTTAAATTAGTTCACCTTGCACCGACCGGTGCCTTTCAAGTTCAATTTTTAACAGGAAATCGTTGGGTGTGCTTTTAAACGAAATTCAGATTTGTCTATTATTTGCATTTTTTCGCTTCCTCGATCGTTTCGAAGTGCCTTTCACGCAAATGACGTTGCAGAGATAGAGATAATTAACAATCAGTTGAAAGCAAAGTCTGGAGAGTACAACGTCACAACTGAATTAGAAGTTGCTATAAAAATGTCCCCGGACTTCCTCCGCACTCAAGTTAAACTTTGCTTCCCAAAATGGCTAATATAATTTCTTCTACCTTTCAAAACTCCATCAAAACAACAAAAGAAACTAAAAATGAACACTACAGCAATTCGACGTGAAATAGAAACCCAGCAGAAGATTCGGTAGTAGTTGTGCAAGGAGTTCCAAGCATTTGCAGTTTCTTCTAATTTCCAATTGTCACCGTCTGATGCGGTCGAGAACGAAAACAAAAGAAAAATGGAGTCAGGCTAGCCGACAAGGGGCGGCTCAAACGAGGTACAATGGAAACTCGGGAATGATAAGAACAAATGGACGAAGAAAAGACGAGCGACTCTATTCATCAAAAATCCTCTCTCTTCATCCCATTCAGCCACAGCTTCTATGTGTTCTTTCTTTCGCGTCTCGCCGTGCATGGTCGGGCTTAACGAGTCGTCGACCGTGACCACGACGCGATTAGACGCCAAGACTCTTCTAGACGGCAGGAAATCGCTCGTTCCCGCCGTCTAATCCACCACACAAACAGTATGCACTACCTAACAGGTCGATGACGATTAACGTCCTTGCCTAAACAAGACTCTGTTCGATTAACCATAAGAAGCCAATAAGTTGAGAGAGAAAGGCAATCGACTGATATATTTTGTATTAACTCAAAGACGTACTGTTACTTCTTTCACTTCTTTTTCTTCATCGTGACCGAAAGAAGGTTCCCCTGTAACACGTCTGCACGCGTGGAGATCGAATTTACGAGCAGGAAGCGCGCGACGCTGGAATGTGTTTAGCCACAAGTTGCGTAAGGAATGATAGCATGCGATTCGGACACGATAAACTGTCACGATGCATCAACCCGCGATTATCATCTATCCAGACATCGACTTTGTAATTGGATACATTAAAACCGCGTAATTTCGCGCAAGAATGGGCGGAGAACGAAGAAAATGTTATTTTATTCCAGAGAGAAAAATGAAGTTTCTCGTGTTTCGTTTGCAGGTCCTTCGAGACCCAGTTGCTAATTTTGTAAAAATCCAGAATTTTACGATAAGATTGCATTAAATAGTGAATCTTACTGTTATTCATAAGCATCTCGAAATCACAATATTTGCTACCTTCCAAAACCTCGCATAATTCCATCGAAATTGCTAGATTTTTAATAAACTTCCCTTGCCAATTAAACGAATCGAATGATATCAAGCGTACGTCCAGGAACTTTAAACAAGGAATTTCCCAAACTTCTAAAAATCACATTTGGTACTTTCCAAGAACTCAAAAACCTGCATTCTACTATCAAGTACAGAAAAAAGCCCACCACTCTTGGTTCGCTAAATAAATCCACCATGAACTCTCTAGACTGCACAACCATCCATCGTCTCTAAATTTCAGAGAAACTTCAACCTAACCGAATACCCCGTCACTGCCAGAATTCGACCTAAAATCCTTCCTCCTCGCAAGTGCGAACAAGGGACAGGGTCAACCACGTCGCATAAATAAACGCCTGGCACTGTTTCGCGAGCGTTGAATCACGTTGAACGAAGAATTTGGAACATCCAGAAGAAATTCCTGCCAACGCTACGCCGTGTATATATAGGAATCGAACGCAATAACGCGAATTTGTAACGAGCTGGCCTTACATGGACGCAATTAAAGAGAGTTACGATTCCCCAAGCCATTCCAACACACACTCACGCGCGGATGAATCACGCGTTTCAGCCACGACGATTTGTTAAACCGTCCCGCAGCCGTGTCTTCTCGTTCGCGAAGAGGACCCGGTGATTAACAGTCGCGGCTGTATAATGTGTGATCGCTGCCGTTCGGTTTAGCCGCGGTTAGCCATTTTGCGGAATCCCAGAGAGAATTCCTGCTTTCAAATGCCGGCTGATAATGCCACGGATAAGAATTTCGCCTGACTTATGCGCGATTTCTCCTATCAGGAAGAGAGCTGCGTCGCGTCGTGGCAAGATTCTAGACCCGGCCGACTCGCCGATCGTGGAATCCCTATTAGATCGTTAATCAGGATGTTATACGTCCTTTGTACGTATGATTAACTTTTCCCTCGACATACGCGAAACGTGGTGTATGATCGAAAAGTATTCCTTGGTTTCGGGTGTCTTCATCGATGGAATTTATCTAACAGTCACAGGGACTACGTGAAGTTTCCTTGATTAATGCCTGAGAGAATCTGAAGGACTGATTGTGTCATCGTTAGAGACAGTGTTTATATTTTCGTCTCAATGATAATCACACGTCACCGATTTGGAATTTTTTTGTGTGAATTATAATTAACACGTTCGTCGCCCAGCGTGAATCGGTCGAGTTTCTCGCGGGGCCCAAATCCGATAGTCGGAGCGCAAGAACGTAAACAGAGCGATTAGCTGGAATTTGCGTTCTATGTTACCAGAAGAAGAGACAAATTCTCGAACGCCAATTTTATTTTAAATATAAATTAATGTATAGTGTAATATAGTGTGATATTCCATTAAATTCTTGTGTTATATGGATTTTTATAAATTACTTGTGAAATCCTATTTAACTTGACGAAGAAGAACGTCACCCATATCTGGGTAACGGGGCCCCCACGGAAGCATACCCGTCACCCAGATATAGGTGACGTGGCGACGAACGTGTTAAAGCACTGTTTACTAAATCTTCCTGGCAAATTATTATTATTCAATATTTCAGCCACGCGAAGAGAGTCCTATGACCTACTTTTTAAAAAGCGCAATAAACTAATGTATTAATTATTATCATTAACATTTCTTCGATTTTTTCCTAAAAATCCTTACGTACTCAAATATGTCCCATGCAAAAAGAATTACAGCTACCTTATTAACGAAACATTTCTCTAAATTTTCTCAAAGTAATCGTCCAATATTTCCAACGAACCAATCAGCTCGATCCTAAACCACCATTTCCGATATTCTCGCTCCAGTAGAAAACGAAAGAAAAGGGAAGAAAGGAAAAAAAGTGTTGGCGACAAATCATCGATCCCCCCTCTCTTCAGTTTTCTCGCCGCGAACCGCCATTGAAACCTGTCCAATTAATTTCCCCGTTGCTTCCACGTGTGCAAGAGTACGTAAGCTGGTACCAGGGGAAAAAAGAGGGGAGGGTGGAAGGCGGTCACGTTTGGAGGACGATATCGAAACGGCGGATCGTTCGAGATGCGCTCGTGCACATGTTCCACTCTAATCTTTGCAACTCGCAACTTCCTCCGGGCTCTTGCCTCTCTCCACGCTCGCGTATCTGCAGAGGAGAGAGCCTTGGATTCCTCTTCCTCCTCCTTTTTCCTGCTTATACTCTTACTGTCCAGCTAACGACCCCTATCTCCTGCATCGCGAAATAATGAAATTACGCGAAAAAGGGACGACCGACTAACATTGGACCGTGCTGCTCCTCCGAGGCCGTTTTTGCCAGCATACGGATGCTAACGACGGCCGTGTTCATAGAAATGGATCTGGCACGAGGCTACTTTACACGGGGAGCGAACGTTTGTTCCCCGTGCCGTTCCCCACGGGGCGTGTAATTTGCTATCTCGGGATAATTTCCGGAATTATTGCTAGCCGCTATTTGATACCCGGGACACGCTTCGTGTAGACAGTTTTTGCGTTTCGTTTCGGTGTTTGTTCGTGCGGATTAGTAGAAATTGTGCACAATTTGAAAAAGAAAATGTAGAGGGTATCTGGGGAAAATAAGACGTGTGTACCTCGAGCAAGTAATAAGGTTTTCGTTAGATTCGATTGCAAACGTGTACACCTTTCAGGTAGAATTTCACAGATATAAAGATATCTAGAACCTTTGTTGCCAGAGAACGTTTCAAGCTTCACAGTTCCAAATTTTCAACAAAAAGGAGACACTATAGCCCCAAATTGTCAATAAAAAGAGAAACACTACGGTCCCAAGTTTTCAACGAAAAGGATACACTATGGTCCCAAATTTTCAAGAAAAAGAGAGACACCACAGTCCCAAATGTTCAATTACGACTGAAAAAATGCAAAAAAGGATTTTGAAAGAACGACCTCCAAAAGGTAGACACTACGGAACACGTTTCACGGGAGAGAAGCAGCAGAGTAAGGTACGAATTTCTGCACGTGTCGCGGAGAAGAACGAGGAATCCCGTCTTTTTCGCGGAACAGGGAACTGTCGTCGCGACGAGAATTATCGCAATGCACGATGACGAGGCCGATAATCGCGAGAAGAAAGGAAGAACGACGAAGACGACAACGACGTTGCTCCAAAGTTGCCTCGAGTTCCTGTTTCGAGCATAATTTCCGAGAGCACGAGAAGAGAAGAAAGATCGTCCTCGTTGCGATACGGGACTTAATGGCGAGCCGAGTCTTTTCAAGCCAGCCACGAATACGCTTGGGATATATCACGAGAGGGCCTCTCCGCGAGCAACAGAAAACCGCGCTTCCCTTTGTAAAGGGCTTTATGATCCTTTTACGATTAATATAACCGGCAGAGTCCATGCGGCAACGGAAATGATCCCTCATTCCGCCACGGCCACGATCTTTCTTCGAAATGGAACAAGACTAACCCGAATGCTCGCTAATTAGAGGTAATACGCGCGGATAACACTCCGCCGTAAATCTTCGCGGAACCGGTAGACAGATTCATTAAAGTTGCGTTAATTTTTTACGATCAATCGGGCGAAATTTCACTCGGACCGCAATCAAATCCAAGGCGAAATAAAATCGAACCTGACCGTGTTACGGTTCTTTAACCCAGCCATACGAAACGATCTTAGCCATCTTCTTGTGCCCGTTCTTCCGTATCAATTAATCAAATTTTATGTTTAACGAACGATTACACAATGAAGAAAATTCGATTCTGCTTGTTGCGAATGTAATCCGGTTAGAATCAGGATTATCTGCGGCGTGTACTCAAAGGACCACCGAGGAGATTTCTGTAACAGTGATCTATTGATCTATGGACCCTAATCTGGTAGATCTTGAAATCTTCCCTCCAAATTTCGCTTTAATAATATTTTAATAAAGGTCAGAGCAGTAGGTACTTTTTGCAATTTACTCAATTCACCATTTTCTCTGCCAGACATCTTTTCCAGCAAGCTACTCAATTATTTCTTTAGTGCATACGAAATTGCCATACAACAGTAATTATTTAATCTAACTTGCAAAAATTATAAGAGACAACTGTTTGTCCTTCAGCCTTTAGAAAGAAATCAGAGAGGCAATTATATTGTTACAGTTGCGTACAATTAAGTTTTACAATTTCAAAGATGGAAACAGCAAGATAAATAAATGATCGATTAGGGGAAAAATCCATCTCTGACCAAAACTTGAAACACAGGCACTCAAAATTTCTCAATCACTTCAATCAAATAAAACAGTTAAAAAGGCAAAAATATTTCCATTCAAACTTCTCCACCCGAAGCGGAAATTTCATATGCACCAACCTAACCCTAACCCTTTCTACTGCGTTTCGATCTAATTCAAACGACACAAAAGACACGTCTCGAAGGTTACGCCACGTCCACTTCCAAGAAAGAATCTTCAAAGTTTAATTGTTTTATGAGAGCAATAATTCCGAACGATGTCGGTTCGAGGTTCCGAGGACTCATCTTGAAAAGGGAATTGAATGATGACGCAACTAAAGCAGTCGGAGAATGAAAGCGGGAAAGGGGAAGGAAAGAGTTTTATCGTTTCCTTCGATTACGTACTACGGCGACGTCACTTTGACGAGTTTATGACCGCAGGTGCATCAACATCTTCTCTCCTTTACCTGTTCCTCAATTATATTCTCCCTGTATTCCTTTTCTACCTACTGTTTCACCTTAAAGGATATAGTATCGACAGAATTCCCCATTCGTATTCCATCCGATACTGAATTGCAAACATTTCATTCTTCGGTTGAAACGTTTTGCACCTTCCACTGTCCTCTTTCCATTCTATCACGTCACAGTGTCTTTTCTTTCTTGGCATGCCTTCTGAGGAAAGCTATGCATGCGGAATCTATACCGCGAAATTTCTTCGACGATTACTTAATCGCTGTGAAATTTATGAATTTGCACCACGATTAAGCATTTTTCTATTTTTTCAATTGGCTATTTAAAGTCGCGTCATTTATGGTTTATTGGCGACTTAATGTCTACGTTCGCTGTTTATTGTACAATTTGGTGTGCTTTAAGTAGTTCGGTAAGTTCTGAATCGATTTGCAGGTTGCCGCGCAAGGTGGGACGATTAAGCTTGAAATACGAACTACAGTGGATTTGTACAGCGCGACAGTATTCGTAGAATGTGATAAACACTCGTGTATAAGGCGTTAAATTAATTTAATATTTTGACATACTTTTGGATTTTCTTTTGGGACAATAACACAATGAAATATGTACACAACATGTGACGATAAAATTCCTAATTTCGAGAATAATATAGTTTCTACCAAAGACGATTTCTTATGATGGTATTTCCTCGAGTATAGGAAACGCATTTTCAGTCAGCTTTTGAAATTCAAAGTAATGCAACGTGGGTATTAAAACAGACACCACGAAGTACCAGAAATTCCCCGATCAATGGAATCATGCGCTGCAATGCGTATATACAGTCCCAAGGGGACTGCGCCTTCGCTATTAAATTTGCGAAAATAAAGGTCGAAAACTTTTTAAATTTCCAAAACGTTGTTGCCAGTCCTCCCACAACAGAAACCTAACTGAACGCATAAATTAATAAATTTTCCCTTACATTCTAACACAATTCCAACACACAAACGCCACGTTTACAACGTTAAAATTGCAAATAATAAATTAGCCTAAGGTAATATATTCAACAACTAGTACCCCGAAAAAGTGAATTGTCTAAGCTATCGTTATTTACACAAAAAGTCACTCGATTCCTATTGACCACTGGAATAAAAAGAAGATAAAAAATGGTCAAGTTGAAGGATGAAACGCATACACGCGATACATCCAGGCTAGGCGGGGCATAAAGTTACCCTGTGGCCACGTTTATGGGAACACGGAGGTGCCTGAAGGAAAAGGTCAAGCGACTTCTACCAGGATGACCTCGGGGAAACAACACTCTGGTACCCCTGCTACACCACCACCACGAGTTTACTGAACTTTTACACGTTCGTCGTCGAACACACACACACACGTGTGTACAAGTCCTAACCCTTTGAGTCTGTTTTTATGTCACAGTTAAAAGTATGTTGCTCGAGGAATCGTGTAACTTGAACTTCTCACACTTTTCTATTCTTCTTTTTAACTACAATACATCTGAGAAAAACATTTTGCAGGTAGTGTCTAATGTATCAGCGATCAGGAAAGGTAAATTTCGACTAGTTTGTAGAAAACTAGGTACAAGCTTGGTACAAGTTTGTGTATTTCTAATGAAAGGAGGAAAGGGTGTTTGGATGGAAAAATGTGGAAGAAAGGTGAAAATGATTGTATTATTAAAACTCTGTTGTGTCTTGTCGTCGAAAATTACTGTACTCCCCTCCTTAGCTTAATTATGCCAACTGATATTTCTGGACTAAACTAATTCCACTAAAACATTCCACTAAACAATGTTCCCCCGGAATAATGAATAAATCTCGAAGAGGAAATATAATAATTCGTCTAATTAGTAGTGCGTAGGCCCTCCTGCATTTCCAATTTCCTCAATTATTCGACTGTGTACGTATACACACATACATATTATGCAATTACACTATTCGCGCATATAAATACCGTGAAACTGTAGCTACGCAACTCGCAGAGACACACTGTACGTTTCATTCTTCTCCCAAGTTAGGCTGTTCGTTGTGTACTTGAATTCGGTGCCACTGTTTCTTCTACGCAGCGCAATCAGTTCACACGGACGCTATTTCTTATTCGCCGCGATAAAGAAAATCGTAAAGCTACGCTAAATATGTAAATCGATTCGAAATCGCGTTGTTCGAGAGAGCACTGTATTCCCTACAAGACTACGATAGCGCGATATAAGCGTCGTACGTCGAGGCACTCGTTCGACAGACTCGTAAACACTGACTGAGGACGTATCGCCCTACCCGATTTCTGCTCGCTGTTCATGCGCAGCTAGCTTAGGCAAACACCCCAGGCATGTGTGATAAGGGCAACCTCTTGTCTCATAACATCGCGCGAGGCTCGTTGATATTTTTTTTTTTTTGCGCCAAACATAAGAAACGCGAGCCAGGGTCGTTGAACGTATGTACATCGAGTCAAACATGAAGCTATGTGTCCTTCTGAGAGTGAAACTATCGCGAGTTGCTCTCGAGAGTATCTCTCGCGAGTGGACACTGCGTCTGCGTCTCGAATGAATATAAAATCATATTGCTGAGAGAACTCTCGTGCGAGTGAAAAATGTCAGGAAGTCCCAATTTTATTCCTCGATGAAATATAATAAAAAAAAAAAAAAAAAAAAAAAAAAAAAAAAAAAAAAAAAAAAAAAAAAAAAAAAAAAAAAAAAAAAAAAAAAAAAAAAAAAAAAAAAAAAAAAAAAAAAAAAAAAAAAAAAAAAAAAAAAAAAAAAAAAAAAAAAAAAAAAAAAAAACAATAAATAATTTATC